>NC_037670.1:106602329-106793781 GCF_003255815.1 Theropithecus gelada
AGAGAGAGAGGAAGGAAGGGAGGAAGGAAGGAAGGAAGGAAGGAAGGAAGGAAGGAAGGAAGGAAGGAAGGGAAAGAAAGAAAGAAAGAGAAAGAAAGAAAGAGAAAAAGAAAGAAAGAAAGAAAGAAAGAAGGAAGGAAGGAAGGAAGGAGAGAAAGAGAAGGAAAGAAAGGAAAGAAAGGGAAGGAAGGAAGGAAGGAAGGAGAGAAGAAAAGAAAAGAAAAGAAAGAAATGGGCCGGGCACAGTGGCTCACACCTGTAATCCCAGCACTTTGGGAGGCCAAGGTGGATGGATCACGTGGTCAAGAGATCGAGACCATCCTGGCCAACATGGTGAAGCCCATCTCTACTGAAAATACAAAAATTGGCCAGGCATGGTGGCAGGCACCTGTAGTCCCAGCTATTCAGGAGGCTGAGGCAGGAGAATCACTTGAACCCAGGAGGCAGAGGTTGCACTGAGCCAAGATTGCGCCACTGCACTCCAGTCTTGTGACAGAGCGAGACTCTGTCTCAAAAAAAAAGAAAAGAAAAGAAACAAACACACATGCACACACACACACACACAACTGGTTCTGTTTCTCTGGAGAACCCTAATACAGGGACCTAGATCTTTGGGGACTTTTGCCTCCAGTACTGTTATGTAAGATTTTCTGTCTTACTAGTTTTGTACTGGGTACTTATCAGCTATTTTTAGCCATTTAGATTCAGCTAAGTTTTATTTTTCTCTTGAGTCTGTAGGTTTGTTTTTGTTCTAGGTTGTTTGATTAATGGATTTTACCATGATAGTTTACTTTTACTGTTTTATCTATTTTTCTCTATAATTTTATCTTTATCTTTTAAATTCCCTTCCCCTTTTTGTCTTATACATCTTATTGTCTTTTATCTTATTTTATTTTTGGAGACAGAGTCTCGCTCTGTCCCCCAGACTGGAGTGCAGTGGCGTGATCTTGGCTCACTGCAACCTCCACCTTCCGGGTTCAAGCAATTCTTATGCGTCAGCCTCCCTACTAGCTGGGATTACAAGTGTGTACCACCACACCCAACTAATTTTCGTATTTTTAGTGGAGACGGGGTTTTGCCATGTTGGCCAGGCTGGTCTTGAACTGCTGACCTTAGATCATCCACCTGCCTCATCCTCCCAAAGTGCTGGGATTACAAGTGTGAGCCACCACAACTGGCTTATCTTATTTTTAACATAAGGAAAAGCACAGGGAAAGTAGTCTCAAGCACAAACCCTGCCATGAATAAGGAATGCACTTTTCTTTCCCAATTTCTTGGAGCCCATTAGAGGTAAAATCAAGTTTCCAGGAAAACCTCATTTTAAACTAACTTTGGGCCCTGGTGGGCATACCAACACGAAAATACACTCAAAAAAAGAAGCATTTGTACCTTCCTGTCACACCACCATCACAAGAACACATTATAAATGGAAATATTAAACTTATTGTCCTCCACCTTTAAAACTGGATTTGAACTACCTATTTCTTCTTGAAGGTGGTTAATATTTGTTAGATAACTTGGGCAAAGAGCCTTACTAGACTGACCCTGAGTAAATCATGAAGCATTTCTGTTTATTGGGGTACCTTGATATTTTCTTTCTTGAATATCAAATGTTTATCATCTACTGTGTACAAACAGGATGAAGCAGAATCACTGGCCTCAAGAAGTTCACAGTTCATTGTGTGTCCGGAATTGGTTCCTTCTGGTGGGTTATTGGTCTTGCTGACTTCAAGAATGAAGCCATGGACCTTTGTGGTAAGTGTTACAGTTCTTAAAGATGGTGTGTCCAGAGTTTGTTCCTTCAGATGTTCAGATGTGTCTGGAGTTTCTTCCTTCTGGTGGGTTCGTGGTCTTGCGGGCTTCAGGACTAAAGCTGCAGACCTTCACAGTGAGTATTATGGCTCATAAAGGTAGTGCAGACCCAAAGAGTGAGCAGAAGCAAGATTTATTGCAAAGAGCAAAAGAACAAAGCATCCACATCCTGAAAAGGGACTGGAGCATGTTGCTGCTGCTGACTCGGGGGGGCCTGCTTTTATTCCCTTATTTGTCCCCACCCACATCCTGCTGATTGGTCCATTTTACAGAGAGCTGATTGTTCCATTTTACAGAGAGCTGATTGTTCCATTTTACAGAGAGCTAATTGGTCCATTTTACAGAGTGCTGATTGGTCTGTTTTTACAGAGTGCTGATTGGTGTGTTTACAAACCTTTAGCTAGACACAGAGTGCTGATTGGTCTATTTTTGCAGAGTGCTTATTGGTGTGCTTACAAACCTTTAGCTAGACACAGAGCACTGATTGGTGCATTTACAATCCTTTAGCTAGACAGAAAAGTTCCCCAAGTCTCCATCCAACCCAGAAGCCCAGCCTGCTTCATCTCTCAGTTATATCATGTCAATCTATGCTTGGAGTCCCGTATCTGACACATGGCTGACGCTGATTAAATAGGACAGCAATTGTGTCTAATTGTATGTCCAGAACATTTGTGTATGTAACTTTAACTCCTAGGTCTAAGGGCCTCTTGGTTGCCTTGTCATTCGTTCTTATTGGCACTCATTACTCCTAAACAGTCTCACCACTGGTATGTCCACTTCAGGATCTCCACCTCAGGCATATCCCGAAGAGTAGGCTGATATTAATTTGTGTATTTCAAAGAACTGTTCCTTAGAAATGTAAACTCTAAAGCTCTTTCTGGCATAACATTGAGTTCTGTTTTTATTTTCAGAAAACAATTTCCTGGGATTCTATCAACTTTTTCTTTTGGAAATGATACTTATATGCCATATTTGTAATTATGTTTACTTACCTGATTTTTTTTCCCTACGGTATTTTATCTAATAACTGTATAATAATTTCATGTCATATGCATATAATATTGATTTAAAGGAGCATTTTTTTGTGAATTGCATGCTGTATTCCCTTTAATATTCACACTAGCTGGGCTTTGTTGAAATGGGTTAGGTATGGTGGGTGTTACCTAACTCCTTTATTCTGAACTATATTGTCTACATATTTAACTATGGATTTCAGTGTTTCTCCAAACATAATACCTTTTATGCTTGAATAATTTATTTAATATAGATATAGTTAAAGGGAACATAAATCATGAAACTGAGATTTATAACAATGAAGAGATAAACTGGGGTTTAATTTTGCATTTTACATGAGAACAAATAATGACATTCTATTAAGTAGCAGGTTCTCTTATTCGTGTATGACATTAAAGTATACATTAAATCTTAGGCAGTTACAAGTACCCCTTTCACCTTTTCTGAGGTGGAAGAATTCTTTGTATATGTCTCTTGGCCGTGGAGCTTTTGCATGGTAGACAGGTACAAGAAAAGAAATACAAAAGTAAAAAGGGGAGAGAGGATTTTTTTGTAAAAGAAAAAAATCAGAGAAGAGCAGTGTGAGGGAACTTCAAAGAGAATAGTTTTCAGAGAGACAGAAATAGAAAGTGACAGAATACATACATTTGCATAAGTGCTAAAGAAATTTTGATAAGTTGAATATGAAAGGATTGGAGAGGTTTTTTATTGTGGTGTTCTGTTAACCCATCCTCTACTTCCTCAATGCATTTTAATGAATATTTTTGTCATATAATTATACATAGGTTAGATCAAGAGATGTAAGTAACTCTCCCATTATATAGCCCTTAAAAATCATAAAATAGATGTTTAAAAATAAAACTTCATAATAATACTGGGAGAGTCTTAATATTTACTACTATTCAAACATTAAAGTAATAAATAATGTCGATATGGGGAATTATGTGAGGAAGGAAGTCAGAAATCATTAGGTTCCTGATCTGTTCAGTGAAAGGATAAAAGTGAGAATTCATTTTAAACAGGAAGATAAAAACATAGTTTTAACATGTACCTCAAAATGTTAATGGTTAACATAAGGACAGAAATAGAGTGTATAACTTCAAAATCATTAGATAGGAAATGGAACACTACACAGTTAAAATAACATCAAGCCTTAATCCAATAGCATACAAGAAAGGAACATAAAATAAACAAAAAGAGATAGATGGTGTACAAAGGTTAAGTTTGGCTTTTATATAACAGGAAAACTGAAATAACAATGCATTAAACATTTAAAAAATGTATTAAAGAGGGTCGGGCATGGTGGCTCACAACTGTAATCCCAGCACTTTGGGAGGCCAAGGCGGGCAGATCACGAGGTCAGGCGATCAAGACCATCCTGGCTAACATGGTGAAACCCTGTCTGTACTAAAAATACAAAAAATCAGCTGGGCGTGGTGGCAGGCGCCTGTGGTCCCAGCTACTCAGGAGGCTGAGGCAGGAGAATGGCGTGAACCTGGGAGGTGGAGCTTTCAGTGAGCCCAGATCATGCCNAAAAAAAAAAAAAAAAAAAAAAAAAAAAAAAAAAAAAAGAAAAGAAATTAAAGAACAATAACAACAGGCTGGGTGTGGTGGCTCATGCCTGTAATCTCAGCACTTTGAAAGGCCAAGGCAGATGGATCACTTGAGGTCAGGAGTTCCAGACCAGCCTGGCCAACGTGGCAAAACCCTATCCCAGGAGGCGGAGGTTGCACTGAGCTGAGATTGCACCACCGCTCTCCAGCCTAGTTGGCAGAGTGAGACCCTGTCTCACAGAAAAAAAAAGAGCGATAACAATAGGCAGTCCAAAACATATGAGTGCCCCAAGACCCTCATGAACCCAGGTTCCTTCTATCTCTGGATAGAATACTCCACAGGACTTCTTTCTTGAAGGGCACTTTGACAGAAGGCAGCTGCTGGAGCTCAAGACATCATATCCGTGTTGCAGACCAAATGAAAAAGAAAAGACAGAAGAATGAAAAAGTATAGACCTTTCAGTCAATTAAACTTCCTAGAAGCAGCTTTTCCAATGGGAAGGAAATAAAAGGAGTCCACACACGCACATGCACACACACACACACAGACACCTGTACAGGGCTCTGAATCATTACCTGCAGCACCAGAAGAGTAAGCAATTTTTCCCAATTCTGGGTTTCTAACTTCTAGATTTTTATGAAACACAGAAATCAGGTAGCTCAGTGCTTAAGATAGTGATAAACAACTACCTGATGTATGACTTACTGCCAGCTCTGCCAGTCAGGGGAGAAAGTCTGCAGTGTCCAGAAGCTCACTAGAGCAGGCCTGTGTCAACCTTGTTAGGTTCATTTTATCCTTTTCCCTCCTGATATTATTTTGTGTGTATGGCACAAACCCTTACAAAACTTCTCCCCACACCATCCACACGTAAGGATAGAAATAAAGTGAATAACTCTATTACCAAAGTAAACCTAACTGGAGTCTGTAGCCACCCTCACATTCAGTTACTGTCCATGGCATTCGTATGTGGTTTATCTAACTAGAATGTCATTATTGTACACTGGGGGTAGAGTATATAGCTGGAGCAATGGAGAATGGATTATGAGATTGCTGCTTTTACCAAGAGCTGTAATCTAGTTGGCCAAATTCCTTCCTTCCTTGTGTCTATCCTAACACTTGCACTTAAAATAATTCAAACCATTCTTTGGTTGTTTTCTCCCCTTAAGTCTCTTGCAAGGTCTTGTTGATTTTGCCTACACTAACTAAATTTGATGCTGCACTCCTTCCATACAAAGCAAAGCTTATATATTCCCCTCCTGATTTCTCCCTCTGGTATACATTTCCCACGTACCATATATCTGTGTAAAGGCATAGAGAAATATCTGGAAAAAAATGTGCATCTAACTCTCTTTTTTTATTTGAGATGGAGTTTCACTCTTGTTGCCCAGGCTGGAGTACAGTGGTGTGATCTCAGCCCACTGCAACCTCCACCTCCCAGGTTCAAGCAATTCTCCTGCCTCAGCCTCCTAAGTAGCTGGCATTACAGGAGTGTGCCACCATGCCCAGCTAATTTTGTATTTTCTGTAGGGATGGGTTTCTCAATGTTGGTCAGGCTGGTCTCAAACTCCCGGTGTCAGGTGATCCGACTGCCTCGGCCTCCCAAAATGCTGGGATTACAGGCATGAGCCACCGCACCCGGCCAAACTCTTAATAGTGGTTACCCCTGAAGAGAAGAATAAGATTGGGAAATGGAGTGGTGATGAAGGACTGTCACTTTCTAGATTATATACTTCTAAATTTTCTTCATTTATTCTAGTGTAAATATCTTGTGTTATATTTTTACAAGAAAGAAAATAAAAGATTTTTTACATTCTGCCTTACCAATTTTCTTTCATTGTCGGTTGTTAATTTCCTTTTCCTTTTTCTGTGTCATCGTTTTTGGGTAACTGTAAAATTACCTCTAAGTCAGAGAAAGACAGAGAGAAAGAGGGAGATGGAGGAGAGAATAAGAACTTCAATTTTATTTTGGTTGCATATTTAAAGCTAATATCTGGGATTTGGGATCAGAGATTCCCAATCATCTACTTTTCTCATTAAATAACTATAGAGTGAGTCAAACAAACAAAAAACACTTTCCCTATGCCTGACAATATAACCAATTTATGAAGCAAGGAAAAGAAAAATGAAGCTGATGCAAGCTGTGATGGTTCCTAGAATACCATCTCAAAACCAGAAATTGTAGACATTACTCTGACATGAGAATTCAACCTTTGAGGGAAATATACATTTTGTGATGAGATGTTTCAGGTAGACAGCCAGATAGATACACTCAAGGTGATGTGAATTAAATGGACAGCTCAATACAGTTTCATAATGAGTTGCAGACCGAAAATTAGTTTTCAAGCGATGCTGCATTGCCATACATTTCTTAATTAGACTCCTGAATGGGGTGATAGGCTGGTGTCCATTTGCTCTGGTTGCAAATCTTTGCTCTGCCTTTTGCATGAGTAATAACCCCCCAGATAATCAGCCTGATTAGCCCAGGGCTGGTTCCATTCCCATATGCAGGCTGAGGAGGCCCTGTGATAGTGTCACTATCTGGAGATTCTTAATAATTTTATCTTTGAATTTGTAGGTGAAGACCAATGGAACAATAGAGAACACACCAGAGGCATAGAGCCTCAGCTCATCTATGGCCATGCTTCCTGCTGCCTTCCCAGGAAGGGGTGTCAGCCACCTACTCCCCCATACCCTGGTGCCCAGGGCCCTTCCACCTTCCCCCCACTCCTTGCTCCTGCTCAGCAACTACTGCCACACTTTATCCCACAAGAGCCTGGGCTTGACTGTTGGGAGATGCAGGGTTGGGCATATGTACTCTGTGGCATCTCAAGATACCTATCCCCACTTTAGACTAGTGGCACCATAGTATGTTCAGCAGAAAATTCAGCAGGGCAAGCCTCCTAACTACCTTGCATCAGGTACCTTGCATACCCTATCACGGAGATAACAATAATATTGGGGGTTACCCATCCGCCATTGGTTGGTATGGTGGGTCCATGGGAAGGGTAGATACCTAGCTCAACTTCCCCACCCCTGGATGGAGCAAGGCATGTCAGTCTAGTGGCTGGTGGGATGGGAAACTGGGCAGCAGGTGTACATGTGCTGAGTTGCAGAGCAGCACCCCTACCTGTGAAGGCCTGCATCTGCCCCTTGAGTATCCTTGTGCCCAAGGGAGTCTGATATTAAATATCAAATAATAAATGCCATCACAAGTACTTAACATAAAAACTGGTACTAGGCTGACAAAATCAATGAGGTGCATACCAAAAGCAAATGAAAAATTTAGCTGAGTAACCTCCCTTTAACCAAGGTCACAAGTATTTCCACAATCCAAAATGAAAGGAGGGAAAGAGAACAAACAAAAATAATTATTAGACTGAGACTACAAAATAAGTAGGCCTAAAATAATTTAAAAATACAAAATGAAATATAAAAAGACCAGGATTTTATAAAAATAACAGATTTGAAAAGTAAAATCTTTCAAGAAATGAAAAATGTGGCCATTCACTCATAGAGTAGGTTAGAGAGCAGGCTAGATACAGCTGAAGAGAAAAATAGTGAATTGTAAGACATACCTGAAAAGAAACTAAAACAATATAGCAAGATAAAAAAGATGGAAAGTATGAAAGATAAATTCAAAAGTTCAGAGGATAAAGTAAAATGAACAACTTAAATCTAAAAGAGGGTCTATCAAGAAAGAATAATAAATAGAATGTGAACACAGAAGTCGTTAAAGGGACATTCGTTTAGAATTCCCATAATTATAGAAGCCACAAAGCATCAGAATCAATAACTAAGAGCCCTGAGTATAATAAATAAAACCAAATTCACACTAGATTTATAAAACATCAAAGATAAAAGATCTTTAAAAGTAAGGTGAGAAAAAAAATACTTACAAGAAAAATGACAATTACGCATACAATTCTCTTCTCAACAGCCACAACAGATGCCCAAAGACTATAGAACAAGATCTTAAGAAAGATGAGAGAAAATAATTACCAACCTTGAATTGTACAATCAGACTCCAAATTACTTGATGTAATTGCAGTTATCAAAAAGGATAAGAGTAGAGGAGAGGGAAAAAAGGAAAGAAGTGAGAGGAAGGAAGGAAAAAGAGGAATAAATGGGAAGAAAAGAGTAAGAGGAGAGAGAAAGGGCAGCCATATCTTTTTTGTTGGAGAAGCTTGAAGAGGTAAGTCTGAAAGTTGTCAGTGGCCATTCCTCAAATGTATTAGACAAGTCCTATTTGCACTGAAGTCTTCAGTCTCTTTATTCCTGAAGCCAGTCCCACTTCTACCTTCCCTAGAGCTTAGTCAAAGGTCTCAGCTAATGCCTAAACAAGTTCAAGTTGGTTTTCTGACCCTTGCAACTAAAAGAGATTTGACCTACTTTGTAGACCTTTATGGACTAGGAATTATTCACATAGGAATAGCAAAGATGCTTGCTAGGTACCCTAGTCATCAAATGCTGCTGTCACATGTCAGAATTTGACTTGAAGATGGTGATATCCTTTGAGATTTGTTTACACAGATTTTAAATCTTAGGATAGCTTTCTTTTACTCTTCAGCACATTAACATGTAAGCTACTTCGTCTTTAAATATAGAAGAATTTATGGATTGTAACCTTTTAGAGACAGAAAGCACTGGAAACCAAAACCTCATCATTTATTCAGAACAAAAACAACTGAATTATTTGTCTAAGGGAGATGGATATTTGTCTTAAATACTGACATTAAGAGTAATGCAATTAAAAGGAAAGTAGCTTCCATCCAGTACAGATTGTGACAAATACTGTCTTACTAAACCAAAGGAGATAAATAGTACACTGTGATGAGGAAAACAAAGTCTAAAATGTAAACATGTTAAGATGTTTTTCTGCAAATTAAGAACAAACATTTTTTGAAAGGTAACATAAGGTCAGATAACAAGGTTTTATTCAGTGAGAAAAATGCCTTATGGCAGACTACCAAATTTGTCAGGTTTCCAAATCCATGCTATTATCTATGTCGGCATTTTGCTCACAAACCCCTCAGGTCCCTTATGGCTTGGATGAGAGCCTTTGCTTTACTGTAGACCTTGTTAAGTAGTGTTTGAGGTAGTCCCACTTTGGGACTCCACAAAGCCTCAGGTTCTCATCTCATCCAAGTTCCTACGGGGTAAGTTTAATAAAGTAGCATTTGCCATTCCTCTGAGAAAGCAAAGGGCTGCAGCTTTCCAATACTGAGCACAAAGCTGTGCTGCCTTCACCACCTCCACTAACTTTCAGTCCTTTTCCCTTAAGTGTGCGTGGTCCTCCCCCATTACCTCCAATTTGAGAATATTTCTATTACTTGAGAAGAAAAATCACTTTTATCTCTTTACCTACCATAGCTCATCTGTCATAGCTTCAGGCACTATAAACTTTTCTTCCAAACAAACAGAACTGTTAACTTTATAAAAGTTACAAAAGTACAAGGAAAATCCAGGTTTCCTTCCTAGAATTTTTCAAAACCCTCTATTGCAAATAACTGCAAATCAGGACATCTTTGTATTCATTCTGTCGATGTCCATCCACAATGCCTAGGTTGGCTAGCATTACAAATGCTTCAGTCAGTGTTTGTTTAAAGCTCTTGATACACCCAATTTCACATGACTGTTTACTCACTAACATTACTTAGCAAGTCCCTTTTATTGACCAACTAAAGAAAATTCCACTATATATCTTTTATGGACACAGTAGAATTTTTGTAATATTCCTGCCCAAGGGCAAGCATGTTTCACCTAAGTCATTCATAATATAGACGGAATGTATGCACGCGCACGTGTGTGTATGTGTGTGTTGGGACTGGGGATTCATATTTGATATTTACCTTAAGTTGGATACTAGCCTATGTTTCATGCTCAAAGAAAATAAAATCACATTCTTCTGTGTTCCTCACTACTCACTACACACAATTTGCATCAACTGTCAAAGAATTACAAGATTGAATATTCATTATACTGTATTGTACCTGAGAATTCCAGAGATAAGATGTATTTTGATCTAAACAGCAACCTTCCATATTATGAAACCCAGCTCCAGGAGGAGAGCCAGCCCTAGACCTTAAGAGGAAGTTTGTAGAAATATTGATATGGTGAACAATGATTCCAGCTTGACTTCTACTTAATATTCAGGATAGATTAAAATGACCTTGTAAATCCGGCAGTAAATATGTATTGAGCAATTACAGGAATGGGCATTGCACCCAACTCTGCTATCTGAAAATCTGACACATCATGGAAAGCTATTCTTGGTTATAAAAACTTTGATGAGAGGGAGCATTAACTCATAAAAACAGTACACACATTGCCAGGACACCCAGGAAAGCACTTACGTCTCCAGAAGACACAAAAATGGTCCTCGATTTTATTCTAAAGAACCCCAGAATTCTCTGGCCAACTACCTGGTCCAGAGTGCTTAGCAAATTGCAGAAAAGGTCTTCTTTAAACTTCTCTGTTTTAACTCCAGTTTGGGAGACCAAAGGCCACATGGTACCCCATCTTCCACCCTCCCAAAGATTCTGGGTTCCAAAATCAGTGCTTAACAGAGCTTGTCATGGGTGCAAGAGTGAAGTAAGCAATGATAATCTTTGATGATGTTCCTTATCTTATTCACCAACAAGCTCCCAGGCCTGTCCTACCTCTTACCTGCTTTGCATTTCATCCCTTTTCCTTAGAGGACTAACTAAATCTCTCTATAAAAAAAAACTAACAATCCATGCTAATGTGTTCATTTTGATTGTGAACATCCATGGAAAGTAAAATTTCTGGTATCATTTCTGTAAGTATAAAATAATGAAAAAAGAGAGACACAAATTTAAAGTCAGAGAAACCTGAGTTCAGATTCACTGTCTACACTCTGTATCTGAATGATCTTAGATAAGATATCTAATTTATCTGAGCCTTACTCTCTTTTCCTATAAAATAATGAATAGCATCATTCGGTCTCATTTCAGACAATTTTTTTAACTTTTTATTTTGAGATCATTGAAGATTTGCATGAAGATGTAACATACAATACAGAGGAATTCTATGTAGCCTTTATTCAGTTTTCCTCCAATGGCAATATCTTGAAAAATTATAGAATAATGTCACAACCAGGAAATTGGCATTGATATAATTGACCAAACTTATTCAGATTTCAGCCATTTTCATTCATCTGTGTGTTTGTATGTGCATTTAATACTTTTTTTATTTGAGTCAGAGTTTCATTCTTGTTGCCCAGGCTGGAGTGCAATGGCATGATTTCGGCTCACTGCAACCTCTGCCTCCGGGGTTCAAGCGATTCTCCTGCCTCAGCCTCCTGAGTATCTGGGATTACAGATATGTGCCACCACGCCCATCTAATTTTTGTATTTTTAGTAGAGACAGGGTTTCTCCATGTTGGTCAGGCTGGTCTTGAACTCCTGACCTCAGGTGATCCTCTGCCTCTGCCTCCCAAAGTGCTAGAATTACAGGTGTGAGCCACTATGCCCAGCTTGTATGTGTATTTAATTTTATGCAATTTTGTCCCATATGTAGATCTATGTAACTACCACTACAGTCAAAATATAGAACAGGTCCATTAAAACGATCCTTCATTCTACTTTTATAGCCACCACTACCTACCTCCCATCCCCTCCCTGCCAACCACAAACCTATTTTCCATCTCTAAAAGTTTGCTACTACAAGAATGCTGTATAAATGAGACTTACAGTGTATAATCTTTTGGTATTGACTATTTTCACTCAACATAATTCCCTTGAGATCTATCCAACTTGTTTCATGTATCAATAGTTGCTTTTTATTACAACAAAGCCTGGGGACTGCTGGTGTAGTACATCTATGGTAATGCATGCACACGTACAATGCATACATACACCATATGTACATCTATGCCATAGATGTACTACAGCAGCAGTCCCCAACCTTTTTGGCACCAGGTACCAGTTTCATGGAAGACAATATTTCTACAGACAAGGTTGGGGGTATGGTTTAGGGATGAAAATATTCCACCTCAGATCTTCAGGCATTAGACTCTCATAGGATCATGCAACCTCAATCCCTTGCATGTATAGTTCACAATAGGGTTTGCACTCCTCTGAGAATCTAATGCCGCTGCTAATCTGATAGGAAACGGAGCTCAGGTGGTAATGCTTGCTTGCCCACAACCTCGATCCCTTGCGTGTACAGTTTACAATAAGATTTGCACTCCTCTGAGAATCTAATGCTGCTGCTGATCTGATAGGAGGAACTCAGGTGGTAATGCTTTCTTGCCCACCCCTCACTCCCTGCCGTGCGACCCAGTTCCTAACAGACCACTGACCAGTACCGGTCCACAGCTCAGCGGCTGGGGACCCGCGTACTACAGATTATTTAATCATTTGCTCATTGAAGGACATTTGAGGAGCTTTTCCAGTGTTTGGCTATTATGAATAAAGCTGCTATCAACATTCACGTACAGGTTTTTGTGTGAATATTAGTTTTTATTTTTCTGAGATAAATATGTAAAATAGCAATTGCTGACTCATATGTTAAAAATGTTTAGTTTTGAAAGAAACTGCCATACTCTTTTCCAGAGTAACTGTTCGTTTTCTATTCCCACTAACAATTTTGAGGGCTCAAGTTTCTGCATATTCCCCAGAATTTGGTATTATGACTATGTTTTTGTTCTAGCTGTTCTGATAATTGTATAATATTTCTTCATGGTTTTAATTTACCTTTTCCTAATGAAAATGATATTGAACAGCTTTTCATGTGCTCATTTTCATATCCTGTTGTGAAATGTCTTTTCATGTCTTCTGCCCATTTCTAATTGGATTGTTTGGATGTCTTACTGTAAAGTATTGAGAGTCCTTTATATATTCTAGATTTTAGTCCTTTGCTGAATATGTGGTTTGAAAATATTTTTGCCTAGTCTATAGCTTGTCTTTTCATTATCTTCACAAGATCTTTTGCAGAGCAAAAGTTTTGAATTTTGAGGAGGCCTAATCTAGCAATTTTCCTTTTTTGGATTTTGCTTTGGATGTGAAGGCTAAAAACTTTTCCCCTAGGCCAGGCGCAGTAGCTCGCACCTGTAATCCTAGCATTTTGAGAGGCCGAGGCAGGCAGATCACTGGAGGTCAGCAGTTTGAAACTAGCCTGACCTACATGGTAAAACCCCGTCTCTACTAAAAATACAAAAAATGAGTCCAGCATGGCGTGCACCTATAATCCCAGCTACTCTGGCGGCTGAGGCAGGATAATTGCTTGAACCCGGGAGGCGGAGGTTGCAGTGAGTCGAGATCGCATGATTGCACACCAGCCTAGGTGACAGAGCAAGACTCCGTCTCAAAAAACAAGCAAACAAACAAAACCAAAAAAACAACTTTTCCCCTAGCCCTAGATCCTGAAGATTTTCTTCCATGTTGTAAGAGTATCTTTTTAAACAAAAAAAAAGAGCTGCCCAGGTGTGAGTTTTTACAACAAAGGTTGGAGACTGCTGCTATAGTACATATATGGTAATGCATGCACATGTACAATTGCATACATAAACCATACGTACATCTATACCATAGATGTACTACAGCAGCAGTCCCCAACCTTTTTGGCACCAGGTACCAGTTTCAGCAGCTTCTTTTTGTCAGTGTTGTTCTATTCCTTTTAGATGCTCTCTGAGGCAAAACTTAGTTTTTAAAAAAAACTCTAAATCAATTCCACTTTGGTCTAGGGGATTGGAAAAAACAGAAGAAAACAGCCTGTGTTCCAAAGACACAAACTATTAAGGTAATGTGCCGGTATTTTAAGTAGATCTACCAAATGTTTATTGAGTGTCTGCTATGTATGAGTTAGCCAATTTCTAGAACTTAGGGAAACAAAGATAAATAAGGTCAGGTCCCTGCTCTACAGGAGCTCAACATCAAACCAAGAAACTGGTACCAGAACAGCACAGAAACTCACCCGTATGGCACTTAACCACAGAATGACTTATTTCCTCAATTTCAACAAGCATTTATTGGGCACTGCATACTAGACATTATATATGAGAATATGAAGATTAACCGTACTGAGGCCCTGGCAGGAGAAGCTTCTTTTCAACGGAAGAAAGAGAGCTGTAAATAATATCCACAATATAAGAAAATGACAGTGTAGTAGAAAAAGCAAAGAGTTGGGAAAATCTCAGTTCTGACACCTACCACTTGTGTGAAGGTTGTTTGATATCTGTGAGCCTGAGAGTTATCCCTTATACAATGGAGATGCTAATACATAATTTACAGTTTTGTAATGAGAATTCAACTAGAATATATGCAGACAGTCTTTCATCTAAATAAAGTCAACTAGATTTGGCGATTGATGGAATGGATGTGGGGTGGTGGAAAGAATGCAGTGCAGGGTGCTTCCCAGGTTTCTGGTCTTTGACAGCACTGAGAGGTGACCCTGTGCTAGCAGCCCTCACTCTCAGCACCTCCTCGGCCTCCAGCCTCAGAGTCCACTCTGGCGGCACTTGAGGAGCCCTTCAGCCCCATACGGCACCGTGGGAGCCCCTCTTTGGGATGACTGAGACCAGAGCCTCCTCCCTCTGCTTGCCAGGAGGTGTGGAGGGAGAGGCCTGGGCGGGAACCAGGGCTGCGCTCGCAGGTCAGTGTGAGTTCCCCGGGCCCCGGCTCGGGGGCCGGCACACTGAGTGGCCGGCGGCACCACCGGCCCAGGGCAGTGAGGGGTTTAGCACCTGGGCACGCAGCTGCGGAGGTTGAGCTGGGTCCCCCAGCAGTGCCAGCCTGCCGGCACCGCACTCAAATTCTCGCCTGGCCTTAGCAGCCTCCTCCGGGGGCGGGCTTGGGACCTGCAGCCCGCCATGTCTGAGCTCCTCCCACTGCGGTGGGCTCCCTAGGGCCTGTACCTCCCGGACATGCGCCGCCCCCTGCTCCGTGGCACCTGATCACGTGGACAGCCCAAGGGCTGAGGAGTGCAGGTGCAGCTCGGAACTGGCGGGCAGCTCCGCCTGCAGCCCCTGTGCAGGATCCACTGGGTGAAGCCAGCTGGGCTCCTCAACTGGATGGGAACTTGGAGAACTTTTATATCTAGCGGGAGGATCCTATGTGAACCAATCAGCACTGTGTATCTAGCTAACCTAGTGGGGACTTGGAGAGCTTTTCCATCTAGCACTCTGTGTCTAGCTCAAGGATTGTAAATGCACCAATCAGCACTCTGTCTAGCTCAGGGTTTGTAAATACACCAATCAGCACTTTGTGTCTAGCTCAGGATCTGTGAATACACCAATTGGTACTCTGTATCTAGCTAACCTAGTGAAGACTTGGAGGACTAGCACTCTGTAACTCTGTGTCTAGCTCAAAGATTGTAAACGCACCAATTAGTGCTGTGTCAAAATGTACCAGTCAGCTCTCTGTAAAATAGACCAATCAGCTCTCTGTAAAATGGACCAATCAGCAGGATGTGGATGGGGTCGGATAAGGGAATAAAAGCAGGCTCCCCAAGCCAGCCAGCGGCAACCTGCTGGGGTACCCTTCCACTCTGTAGAACGTTTGTTCTTTCGCTTTTTGCAATAAATCTTGCTGCTGCTCAGTCGTTGGGTCCACGCTGCCTTCCTTTATGAGCTATAGCACTCACCATGAAGGTCTGTAACTTCACTCCTGACAGTGAGACCATGAACCCACTAGAAGGAAGAAGCTCCAGACACATCTGAACATCTGAAAGAACAAACTCCGGACACACCATCTTTAAGAACTATAACACTCACCGCGAGGGTCCATGGCTTCATTCTTGAAGTCAGTGAGACCAAGAACCCGCCAATTCTGGACACAGCACAACTGATTTGCTGTTGTCCTTGTGCATTGTCTGGGGAGGTTATCCTAGGTTTTAGTTGTAGTAGAGACACCAACGGCCAACATAAACACAGACTAGAGGAACTCTAGTGGTTTTGTTCAGAGGCACAGACAGATGTAGTCAGGGGTCGGGGAGAAATTAGAAGAAGGCCTAGAAGATGAAGACAGTGGGGCGTGTGTAGCCTCCAGGGAAGATGCTCAACAGCTAGTTGGAAAAAAAAAAAAAAAATCTGAACTTAAGGTAAAAGTTTAGCCTGGAAATAGTCATTAGCATATAGTCATCCATCTTGGTGACATCAACTGCAATATTATGGAATACCATCTATCTGCATAAGAAGGCAGCTGGATATTTCAGAAGTTTTCAGTCCAGCTGGGCGCAGTGGCTCACGCCTGTAGTCCCAGCACTTTGGGAGGCTGAAGCAGGCAGATTACCGAGGTCAGGAGTTTGGGACCAGACTGGCCAACATGGTGAAACCCCCTACTGAAAATACAAAAATTAGCTGGGCATGGTGTCAGGCGCCTATAATCCCAGCTACTCAGGAGGCTGAGGCAGGAGAATCACTTGAACCCGGGAGGTGGAGGTTGCAGTGGGCCGAGATCGCGCCATTGTACTCCAGACTGGGGGACAAGAGTGAGACTTCGCCTCAATTAAAAAAAAAAGGATTTTTCCAGTCCTTGGAATCTGATCACCCCAGGCTTTAGTCTGGACTTTTAAAAACACTTTTTTCTAATTCAACCAAAATTTATCTTTGCCCTATTACAAGCCTTCTTTACAAATGTAAAGGTCACACCTAAATATATGTACTTTACTCCATATTAAAAATTTCCACTTATGGATCATGCTTTTCTGGACTTTATTCAGTACACTGCAACCTGTAGAGTTCCTTATATTTAGATGGCACACTTTAGTTTGCAAAACCCTTTCCTACACATCAAGTCATCTGATTCTTACAAAAACTCTTCTAAATGCAGAAACTCAGGCTCAAATTGCTGACATGACTTGATTAAACTGACCCAGCTAGCAAGTGGAAGATCTGGGAGTCAAGCTCACTTCTCCTGACTCCTAAGCCAGCACTTTTACCAACTGGTGGCTTGATGAAGCCCAGGCCCATCCTGTCACACTACCTTGGCCTCCCATAATCAAACTTGGTGCACTCTGATGGCTTCAATATTCTGAAAGCATGGTGGAAACTCTACCTAAGTCGTGAAGTGTTAGGGAAAATGGCAACTCCCTACAATCTAGTTGAACATTAAGTATTAGGTTGAGATAAGTGACCAGCTCGTGTTCCCAAAAAAGATGGCATGGCACTAAGAAATTATTTTATTTCTTCATGATTTATTTGTGCATTTTGATCAATATTTTGTCTCACATATATGAGAAAAGCAATGCCTAAAACAGATTTGTGAACTACCAAGATTATTCATTTTCATTCATTTGTCTCTCTTTTCACTAAAGGTCAGTTAATCAAAGAATGTGGTATCCATGATCAGTCTGAAATTATTAAAGACCTCAGAGATATGCAGCTGTGATCTCTGAACTGAAAAGCCCCCGCTTGTTCTCCAGGAACAATAACAACAACAAAAAGATGAGTCAATTGACACTGGATACAGCTTCCATTGTCTTTGTGAAGAACAATTTATTATTATCTCTTTTCTCGGGTAGCCGTCATCTGCCTGAGGATTTGATGAATAGAGTATATAAAAGTGTGGGTATCAGTAAATTAGCCAGTGATTCAGACCTATTGGAAGGTCACATCTCATTTGTCATGCCTAGTTGAAAATCTGAAGTGTTAACAGCGTAGGATACCCAAAACAGGCTTGCAGCCCTGAATACAAGTTACATTTTAATCAGTAATTTAATACTAAATTTATATTTGATAATAAATATATTCAAAACTCAAAACCCTAGGTGTTTTTATTTTCTTACAAGCTGTATTATTTTACAAATATGGCAAAGTTTAATCATGATTTTAAGAGGTTTCTGATTAATTATTGGTCCCAATTATAAACTAATTAGATCCTTTAGATATTTTGACCTGCATTTATAAATTTAACGTATTTGATTACGTTATAAATGGTACTTCCATTCCCATCCTATGGCCATGCCCAGAGCACGGAAATCTGGGAAATAATAGTCTCTACATAGGTGGCTATGTATCCAATTAAAACATGAACGATTCTGTTTTTAAAAGGAAAAGAGACCGGGCACTGGAGGGGGTATTAGCAGTCTCTGCCATATCCGTGTTCTTCTGAGGAGGAGTTAGTCCAGTAGCTTACCCTTCCCAGCTTTATTGTTGCCCCGCAGCTTTCTTAGAGCGCAGCGCCTGTTTGTTTGTTTTTTTTTTTTTGGAATGCAGTGGCGTGATCTGGGCTCACTTCAAGCTCCGCCTCCCAGGTTCAGGCCATTCTCCTGCCTCAGCCTCTTGAGTAGCTGGGATTGCAGGCGCCCGTCACTACGCCTGGCTAAATTTTTGTATTTTTAGTAGAGACGGGGTTTCACCATGTTAGCCAGGATGGTGTCATTCTCCTGACCTCGTGATCTGCCCGCCTCGGCCTCCCAAAGTTCTGGGATTACAGGAATGAGCCACTGTGCCTGGCCCTGCAGGGCTTCTTTTGTAATTACTGTGGCAGCTTTAACCACATAAATGTTCCACGTGTACTCAGAGTATGGCCCTGGCCTCAGTGTAAGTTCTGTAGGTGATTGCATCTTTTTGTTTCAATTGTTACGTACAGATTAGAGCTCAAATGAAAATACTGCTACAAGTCTGCCAGGTATACCAATTCAGTGTAATAAAATATGTCCATAGAATTTATCTCCAGTGCTATCTCTGTATAAGGTCTTAAATGTGGAGGATTTTCACACTTGTCCTTTGGTAATTCTCTGTACTCATAACCTTGGGTTTGGGCAGCTAAGAAGATGAAAATTAGAAAATCAACGTAAGGTCAAAATTCATCATTTAAAAAGCCAAACAAAACTCTGCATTAAAGCATTTCTGATAAAGGATATTTCTACTTAGTATGGAAGAAAAGTTTACACAGATGATGGTTGAGTTTGGTTTGTAGGTATATATATATATATATATATATTTAACAAGTCAAATTTAAATCAAAATAATCAGCTTATTTTCTTAAAAGTCTTTGCTATTTTCTAAAAGATCACATTTTCAAACTACTGTTTAGCTTAGGGGGATTTTTTTCTCATCAACTTTGCTTGACATTTGATAAAGTTATTTCTTTTTGATAGCTTAATAAATATTTAGTCTCTCCTATATCAATAACTTGAGCTCAAATGTAGAAAGAATAAAGCAAGGATGAATGGGAAAGGAAAGACAGAATAACATAAGGGAAAAGATTAATAGAATAACCAAAGTGCCTCTCCTTTATCGCAAATAAGTCTTTGTTTTCATAATACACGTCATTCATACTACTTTCCATTATCCCTACAAATTCCTGAATCTATCCACCATGTGAAAAGTCATTATATTTCAAACAGAAACCTCCTGTTGACATTGCATAATATTTTTATTTTACATTATTTGCAGAGATTTTGCTACCATTATAGATTTTTTAATGTTATAACAATTAAAAATTCAACTTTCTCTATTTAAAAAATCACTTAATTTCTACATCAAGGTAGAGATAGAGAGTCATTATTTCTTGTTCCTTATTTGCTTCCTTTCTGACTGGTTGAGCATGAGCATTTGAATCTGTTTCCTGAGTCACTTTACTTGCTTTCAGTAGCTATCTAGTTCATTTGTGTTGTAGCCCAGAAGGAGAAGAGCTAGTCAGTGCAAGGGAAGACGTGGATTCAGCTATAACCATAGGTGTGCCTCAGGGAATCTGGAAATTGCTCATGGCATTGTCTGTGGGAACATTCTGCAGTTTTCTGAGGACAAGCTCCAAGTTTTTATTAGATTCTCAAAGGTATGTATAATCCAAAATAGCTTTAAAACTGTGGCCTCTGTCTCTTCTGTAAGTTGTCAGGGGCATAGCTGCACCTTTAAGAGAGTCGTCATATTCCAGGTCTTCTTCCTCCACCTGTGGGAGGCGTGGTGAAGTCTGGGAGAAACACGATAGGAGTGTTTGCTGTGGCTAGAAAGGGCTAGAGTGGCCCAAGTAGTAAGAGTCAGCCCAACCAAGAAGTGCCTGCTCATCTCATCCAGCCAGGGCCAGCTACATTTCTCCACTCAGCCTTCAGGTTCTCCTTTTGTAAAGTATGTATTTTGGGCAGGAAAACACTACCTAGCCCTTATTACATCAAAATGTGTATATTAGGTGGCAATTTACATATAGGAGTATACCAAACCATTAACTTCCTGAGGGCAGGAGCCATCTTTTCTCCTTCCTGGTCTCCTGCCATCTTGTAGAGCACCTCACATATAATGAATGTGCCATAAACATTTATTGAATTGAATTAAGCTTAAGAATAGACATGTTTTATACTGTGTGTTTATCAAGTCACTTGGGATTTATATAAAATCCTGTTTCTTTATTAAACAAGCAAAATTTCTCTTGGGCTTCAAGTACTGTACAAAAAACAAATTCAATTAAATCTAGCAGCAAAATTCTCTACAGACAAAAGAGCACATCTATATCCACTAGGAAATCCTTTTCACCTGACATAGGAATTAACCTCATACATACCAGCTCTCCCTTCAGTTCTTCTGTAAACCTGGATATGTGAACATACCCAGAAAAAAAGACTAACTCATCAAAAATGACCAGCCTTTGATCTGCTGAGATTTGAATCAAAGAGTATTTATGTTCTTTTATTTATTATTGGTTATAGTTAATGTTTAACATGATTTATCAACCTAATGTTACATATTTAATTGGTTTCTGTTCTTGTAGCTTCTTTCCCCCTTAGAGTGCAAAGACTCTGAATAAATAAACTTTAAATTAAATATCCTAACCCTGAGTAATTGATAAGGAGAATGGAAACAACAAACAGGTGAGCAAAAAAAAGAAAACAGAAGGAAATTAAAAGTGAAGGAAGTATATGAGGTCCAAGCGCTTTATCTTATCTCCTGGGGTTTTATTTCTTCTGTTTGATATCATTGCAAATATTTGCTGAGCACCTAAGTTAGGCTCTGTGCCAGGCATAAGAAGCACGACAATGAAGAAGACAAGAGTCTTGAACTCAGCCACTGGGGGACATAAACAAATCACTTTTTATAAAGTAAGACAAAAGAAAATGAATTCTGAACAATTGCAAGTAAGTGGGCATGCCCATGAAAGAATAATTCATTTAGACTAGAGACCTGGGAGAGTTTAACAAAGAAGGTGTCTAAAATAGTGAACTCTAATATTTCAGAAAAGAGGAAGTTTCTGGCACTTAGATCCAGAGACAAGAAACTCTGGGTCTAGTGTGACAAACTGACCTTGGCCTAGATAGAGAAGTAGTTGCTCCAATCCCTTTCCTGCTATGAGTTTTAATGTTCACCACCTGCAATGTGAGAGGTTTGGAGGAGGGAGAGAAAGAGAAAGAAGGGAATTGCTAAGTGAAAGCAAAGTAGTGGCTTGCAAAATAGTGACCTGCCCATAGTCAATTAAGAATAGGATTTATCAGGTTGGGCGCGGTGGCTCATGCTTGTAATCCCAGCACTTTGGGAGGGTGAGGCAGGCAGATCACCTGAGGTCAGGAGTTCAAGACCAGCCTGGCCAACATGGCGAAACCCCATCTCTACTAAAAAGATACAAAAATTAGCTGGGCATGGTGGCGGGCGCTTGTAATCCCAGCTACTTGGAAGACTGAGGAAAGGAGAATTGCTTGAACCCAGGAGGCGGAGGTTGCAGTGAGCTGAGACTCTGTCTCAAAAAAAAAAAAAGAAAGAAAAGAAAAAGAATAGGATTTATCTAACCCACCTTCAACCTCAGCACATTAATTTCATTCTGATTAAATCACATTTACACCAACTAACCCCATCCCACTTGCCAACTGCGCGAACACATGCACGCGCGCGCGCACACACACGCCCCCACAGACATACCCCTACCTTGGAGTTCATGTACTCATGATTTTGACTTCTAAATGTCTCAAGCATTAAGATTTAACTCCATGACTAATTACTAATAAGACCCATCCTCATGCCCTGCCCCACTAAATAACCCCACCCCAACTCTCTCCTTCCTAAAAACTGTCTAAAAAACCCTCTTCAACACAGCCAAGAAAGATTCCTGCCTTCAGGCAATAGCCAAGGAACATTTTCAATGTGTAGTGAGTTAAGGTCTCAAAAAGAAGAAATGTAACTTTATTTTAAAATGCACGTGTAGTTTTTTATTTCTATTTACATTAAAGCAAATGTTCACATTGCAATAGAAAAAAACCTAAATGTCTAACAATGCAGAATAGTCAAATATTGATACCCACATATATTAAAATACTATGTGGCTGTTAAAAATTATTTAGATAAGCAATTAAAGATGTTGGCAATATACAGTATATGATAAGTGAAAGAAGAAAATTATAAAACAGGATATAGAACATAATTGCATTATTTTTTAAAGTATGTATATTAATAGAACAAAGATTGAAAAGATAAACATCTAAATAAGATGTGATGGGATTGCACGCTGGGTGCGGTGGCTCACACCTATAATCCCAGCACTTTGGGAGGCCGAGGCAGGCAGATCACGAGGTCAGGAGATCGAGACCATCCTGGCTAACATGGTGAAACCCCATCTCTACTAAAAATACAAAAAAAAATTAGCCGGGCCTGGTGGCGGGCGCCTGTAGTCCCAGCTACTCGGGAGGCTGAGGCAGGAGAATGGCGTGAACCTGGGAGGCAGAGTTCGCAGTGAGCCAAGATCATGTCCCTGCACTCCAGCCTGGGTGACAGAGCGAGACTCCATGTCAAAAAATAAGAAAAGATGTGATGGGATTGTGAATGATTTTTATTTCCTTTATACTTTCCTGCATTTTCCAAATTTTAAAGCAAAAACACGTATTACTTTTAAAGTAATTATCAAGGGCAAAATTGTTTAAACCACACAGGAACACCGTTTTTCCTCTTCCTGCTCAAATACCGGGAATCTTAAAAATACTGCTTTTGAATCTCACTTTTGACTTGAAATAAATGAGGTGGCTGTTGGTTGAGGTATAGGGAATCAAGTTACAAAATAATTTTCCCTTTCTTTAGGCAAAATCCATCATCCTGCAGATAATTCTTTATCTATCCCGCAGGATGTCCTCTTTCCCTGCCTATCCTTATCTGCCAGTATGAGAGAGAGAGAGACACCCCTCTCTGCCTCCAAATAACTTATTACCATAGTTGGCCCCATCTATGCCCAAGTGCCCAATTTCTAGGCTTTCTTAGTCTCAGATCCCACAGGGAACAGCCTCTTTTAGTTCAGAGACAGGGATGTGTCTTCAGGGGGAAAATACAAAAAAATAAAAGATACACAGAAGCCTCTGGGGGTTATGTGTGCCTCTTAGATGTAAACAGTTATTATGTAATGTGAGAGACTTCCCTTTGCTGGAAACTGCTTTATTCCACCAAAGACTCAACACACGAGTGACAAAGTACGTGTGTGCCTTTGTTCTTGGTTGGTTCTGATCTAGAGGCTAAGGTTTAAGTGTGTGTCACAAAGCAAAATTCACGAAGAGGCTTCTCTGTTCTTTGCCTATCAAAAAGTAGTTGCAGCAGAAGTGGCTTGCTTTCCCCATAGGGCAGTTTGGATTGTGTGTATGCCTATGACTAGTATCAGGTGCAGGAATATTTATTTGGGAGAGTTAAGTTTTCTTATCGTATTATTTCAGGATGATTTTCCTCCTGATTGTATTCTTTAACTACCTTCTCTTGCTTTCCTCTTTCCAGGCAAGTAGTCAGTGATCAATTTCTGCAAGCTTTGTAAGAGGTAGCTATTAAGAATAGACATTTTCCACAAAGTATAGTCTTTGTTTACATATTATGTGCTCTAGGCATAAGAGCATCTTGAGAAGACACTATATAAAATGAAAAAAATTCCAGTTCTAATAGGAATAGATTCCTAATGGCAGCTTTCTAGAGGCTATGAAAGTTGTTATGGAAGGAGTGTATTTTAAGCAAGATCCTGTTCCCTTAAAACATTCCTCTCTGTAGACTTTCCTACCTGCCAGCAGGCTGAGGCTCTGCTCCAGACTTGGAATCAGAAGAGCCGTGAGCTGTTTCTCCAGGGGTTGGAATGAATTGGAATTGATCTACCTGCTGTCTTGGTGAATCAGCTTGTGACCAGTCAAAGTTATCTGCAAGACTGAAAGTGCACTCAATTTCATGTCCTTGAGGGACCCTGAGATGCTCCCACATTTTTCAAGCAAGCATCCAAGGAAACTCCAACATTATCTCACTGAGTGCAGTTTCCCTATGACTTTGACTTAATCACAATGTGGTGACTTAATCACCATATCTTTAGCCAAAGGAGTTGGGTCACTTGGCTCAATCCTGTTACAGCCGCAATCTTTGTGAGATAAACTGCCCTGTTGCAGACCTTGAGGGGCCCCCAACATAAGATCAACTATTCAATAGGATGCCCAGTATCCTCTACTAAGGAAAAAGTTAAGATCTGTATTTTCATTTATTTATTTAACAAACATTGATTGAGTACCGACCATGTGTCAGGAATTCGTCTAGGTGCTAGAAATTCAGCAGTACAAGGCAGGAGCTGGTGAGAAAAATATCCCTGCTGTAATGGAATCTCCTGCTACTGAGGCAAAACGCATGATAACATAAGCAAGTAAAATGTGTACATGTTAGTTGGTGATTACTATAAACAAAAATAAATCAGGGAGGCCAGGCATGGTGCTTCATGCCTGTAATCCCAGAACTTTGGGAGGCCAAGGCAGGTGGATCACTTGAGGTCAAGAGTTCGAAACTAGCCTGGCCAACATGGTGAAACCCCACCTGTACTACAAATACAAAAATTAGCCAGGCATGGGGGTGCGTGCCTGTAATCCTAGCTACTTGGGAGGCTAAGACAGGAGAATCACTTGAACTTGAGAGGCGGAGGTTGCAGTGAGCCGAGATTGTGCCGCTGCACTCCAGCCTGAGTGACAGAGTGAGATTCTGTCTCAAAAAAATAAAATAATAAAATAAAGTAATAAAATAAAGCAGCATAGGGGTGTGGAGAGATTCATGTCTTGGAGAGGGATAGAGTATAGCCAGGGAAAGCCGCACTGAGAAGGTAAGCACTGAGTACAGACCTGAAAAGGAGAGGAAGGAAGCCATGTAGGTATCTGAACAGGAAACACTCCACACAGCAAGAACAGAAGGAGAAGAGCCCTAAGGCAGGAGACTCCTACTGTGTCTGAAGAACAACAAAGAGGCCAGAGTGGCTAGAACCCAGTGAGCAAGGAGAGAGAAGTCAAGGGGGAGGTTAGAGAGGTCAAGGGGCAAGCACCACACGGACCATGTAGGGATTGAGATTTTTCTCTGAGAGACATGAGAAGCCACTGAAAGAAAGCAGACTTATTTAACAGCCACACCCTATTGTTGTGTTGACCAGACTGCAAGAAGGCAAGGGAAAAAGCAAGAGATCAGATAGAAGGTTTTATTTGTTTGTTTTGACTTTTGTTGAGACAAGTCTCGTTCCCGTTGCTCAGGCTGGAGTGCGGTGTCATGATCATGGCTCACTGCAGCCTCAGCTTCTCGAGCTCATTTGATTCTCCCACCCAGTCTCCCGAGTAGCTGGGACTACAAGTAAACACCACTATGCCAAGCTAATTTTTTATACTTTTAGTAGAGGTGGAGTTTCACCATGTTGCCCAGGCTGTTCTCAAACTCCTGGGCTCAAGCAATCCACCTGCCTTGGCCTCCCAAAGAGATGGGATTACAGGCGTGAGTCACTGCACCTGGCCTATATAGGATGTTTTTGCAAAAATTCATAGACCAAAGATGATAGTTGCTTGTACGAGGACAGTGGCAATGAAACTGGTAAGAAGTTTTAAAACTATTTGACTAAACATATCATTTATCTTTATTTATATCATAACTATACAGAAAACAGGTGTTAGTTCCCCAGCCCTACTCCCAACTCCAGGGGAGTCTAAATAGGCTTTTATACTGGCTGAATTAATATACAAGGGTGCCTGCCCCTTGACCTGTCTAACCTCATCCTTGACTTCTCTCTTCTTGCTCACTGGGTTCCAGCCACTCTGGCCTCTTTGTTGATCAGTAAAACAATAGTCAAAGGGTTAACTACTATAAGGTTGATGAATAAATTTAAATAGAATTTTCCATAACAAACACACAAGAGTAACTGTAATTTCCCACATTCAGTAGGTAAACAAGTATCATAAAATCAAGGTTAAGGGCAATACGCAATAAACCATTGTAGGTAAAATAGAGTTTTTGGGAAATATCTTGCAAATAAACTATGCAGCACTCATTTTATGATGACAAGATACAGAAAAGATAGAAATCTGAAAAGAAAGCATCCTCATTTCAGCCTTACACTCTGAGTGTCTTTAAGGCAGCTGATTTATAAATGGACTTCAAACTTCTTTCCTGACTCGAAAGGAAATGCAAACGCTAACTCTTGGAGAATACAGAACACCAGCACCAAGAATCTCTTTGTTTCTTCAAGTCTCTTCATTCAACATTGATTGAGACGTGCTGCCCCTATCATCAACTCTACCTCTATACAAGGCTGTCTGGGGCTTGTGATTTTGAGTTCTATGTCCATGCTATGCTGTGCTATGCTATGCCATAATAAGCTCTCCTCAAACAGAGATAATGGTCAATAGACAAATTGGAATTTTTCTTTGGAAATTTGAAATGGGAAAGATTTAAACAACTGGCAATTGTGGTAAAGAGAAGGAAAGAGCGCCAAGTCATGTTAGGGTAGAGGGGCAGGACTGTGTAGAGTTCTGTGAATCCTGACCAGGATTCCTCTCCATCTTACTGCCTTAGGAATCCTAGCTTGAGGTAAGCTAAATGAGTTGGCTTCTTGCAGCTAAAACTACCTCCACAGGCACTGAGAAAAAGAATACCATCTGAGACCTATTTCCAATTTATGACGGAAGATACTTCAAGGAAAAAAAGTGATTTATCTTCCAAACTTGAAATGATTATTCTAGGAAATGATTTTTCTAATAAAGGTGTAGGAAATCATTTCCTACAGAAACCATTTCTAATATATAGTTCATTGCTTGGTGAGATAAGTTTTCCTAGAAAACATTTGTCTAGGAAAAATGATTTTTCTGTGCTTGGTCTCAGACATCACTTCTTTTTTTTTTATTATTTATTATACTTTAAGTTCTAGGGTACATGTGCACAACATGCAGGTTTGATACAAAGGTATACATGTGCCATGTTGGTTTGCTGCACCCATCAACTCATCATTTACATTAGGTATTTCCCCTAATGCTATCCCTCCCCCAGCCCCCCAACCCCCGACAAGCTCCAGTGTGTGATGTTCTCCGCCCTGTGCCCAAGTGTTCTCATTGTTCGATTCCCACCTATGAGTGAAAACATGCGGTGTTTGGTTTTCTGTCTTTGTGATAATTTGCTGAGAATGATGGTTTACCAGCTTCATCCATGTCCCTGCAAAGGACAAGAACTCATCCTTTTTTATGGCTACATACTATTCCATGTATATATGTGCCACATTTTCTTAATCCAGTCTATCATTGGTGGACATTTGGGTTGGTTCCTGTGGGGAAAAGAAAGAGAGATCAGACTGTTACTGTGTCTATGTAGAAAGAAGTAGACATAAGAGACTCCATTTTGTTCTGTACTAAGAGAAATTCTTCTGCCTTGAGATGCTGTTAATCTGTAACCCTAGTCCCAACTCTGTGCTTGCAGAGACATGTGCTGTGTTGATTCAAGGTTTAATGGATTTAGGGCTGTGCAGGATGTGCTTTGTTAAAAAAGTGCTTGAGCCTGGCGTGGTGGCTCACACCTGTAATCCCAGCACTTTGGGAGGCTGAGGTGGGCAGATCATGAGGTCAGGAGATAGAGACCATCCTGGCTAACATGGTGAAACCCCATCTCTACTAAAAATACAAAAAGTTAGCTGGGCGTGTGGTGGGCACTTGTAGTCCCCAGCTACTCGAGAAGCTGAGACAGGAGAATGGCATGAACCCGGGCGGCAGAGCTTGCAGTGAGCCGAGTTCACGCCACTGCACTCCAGCCTGGGCGACAGAGTGAGACTCCTTCTCAAAAAAAAAAAAAAAAAAAAGTGCTTGAAGGCAGTATCCTTCTTAAAACTCATTGCCATTCTATAATCTCAAGTACCCAGGGACACAATACACTGTGGAAGGCCTCAGGGACCTCTGTCTAGGAAAGCCAGGTATTGTCCAAGGTTTCTCCGAATGTGATAGCCTAAGGTATGGCCTCGTGGGAAGGGAAAGACCTGACCATCCCCCAGCCCGACACCCGGCAAGGGTCTGTGCTGAGGAGGATTAGTAAAAGAGGAAGGCCTCTTTGCAGTTGAGATAAGAAGAAGGCATCTGTCTCCTGCTGGTCCCTGGGAATAGAATGTCTCAGTGTAAAACCCGATTGTATGTTCTATTTACTGAGATAGGAGAAAACCAACTTAGGGCTGGAGGTGAGACATGCTGGCAACAATACTGCTTTTTATTGCACTAAGATGTTTGTATACGTGCACATCAAGACACAGCACCTTTCCTTAAACTTATTTATGACACAGAGACCTTTGTTCACATGTTTTCCTGCTGAACCTCTCCCCACTATTACCCTATTGTCCTGCCACATCCGCTCTCCAAGATGGTAGAGATAATGATCAATTAATACTGAGGGAACTCAGAGACCAGTGCTGACATGGGTCCTCTGTATGCTAAGCGCTGGTCCCCTGGGCCCACTTTTCTTTCTCTATACTTTGTCTCTGTCTCTTATTTCTTTCCTCAGTCTCTCATCCCACCTGACAAGAAACACCCACAGGTTGTGGAGGGGCTGGTCACCCCTTCACGTTCCAATTCTTTGCTATTGTGAATAGTGCTGCAAAAAACCTACATGTGCTATGTCTTTATAGCAGCATGATATATAATCCTTTGGGTACATACCCAGCAATGGGATTGCAGAGTCAAATGACGTTTCTAGTTCTAGATACCTGAGGAATTGCCACACTGTCTTCCACCATGGTTGAACTAGTTTACACTCTCACCAACAGTGTAAAAGCGTTCCTATTTCTCCACATCCTCTCCAGCATCTGTTGTTTCCTGACTTTTTAATGATTGCCATTCTAACTGGCATGAGATGGTATCTCATTGTGGTTTTGATTTGCATTTCTCTAATGACCAGTGATGATGAGCATTTTTTGATGTGTCTGTTGGCTGCATAGATGTCTTCTTTTGAGAAGTGTATGTTCATATCCTTTACCCACTTTTTGTTGTGGTTGGTTTTTTTTCTTGTAAATTTGTTTGAGTTCTTTGTAGATTCTGGATATTAGCCCTTTGTCAGATGGGTATATTGCAAAAATTTTCTCCCATTCTGTAGGTTGCCTTTTCTCTCTGATGGTAGTTTCTTTTGCTGTGCAGAAGCTCTTTAGTTTAATTAGATCCCATTTGTCTATTTTGGCTTTTGTTGCCATTGCTTTTGGTGTTTCAGTCATGAAGTCCTTGCCCATGCCTATGTCCTGAATGGTATTATCTAGGTTTTCTTCTAGGATTTCTTTGGTTTTAGGTCTAACATTTAAGTCTTTAATCCATCTTGAATTAATTTTTGTATAAGGTGTAAGGAGGGAATCCAGTTTCAGCTTTCTACACACGGCTAGCCAGTTTTCCCAGCACAATTTATTAAATAGGGAATCCTTTTCCCATTTCTTATTTTTGTCACGTTTGTCAAAGATCAGATGGTTGTAGATGTGTGGTGTTATTTCTGAGGCCTCTGTTCTGTTCCATTGGTCTATATATGTGTTTTGGTACCCGTACCATGCTGTTTTGGTTACCGTAACCTTGTAGTATAGTTTGAAGTCAGGTAGCGTGATGCCTCCAGCTTTGTTCTTTTGGCTTAGGATTGTCTTGGCAATGTGGGCTCTTTTTTGGTTCCATATGAAGTTTAAAGTAGTTTTTTCCAATTCTGTGAAGAAAGTTATTGGTATCTTGATGGGGATGGCATTGAATCTATAAATTACCTTGGGCAGTATGGCCATTTTCACGATATTGATTCTTCCTATCCATGAGCATGGAATGTTCTTCCATTTGTTTGTGTCCTCTTTTGCTTTGTTGAGCAGTGGTTTGTAGTTCTCCTTGAAGAGGTCCTTCACATCTCTTATAAGTTGGATTCCTAGGCATTTTATTATCTTTGTAGCAATTGTGAATGGGAGTTCACTCATGATTTGGCTGTTTGTCTCTTATTGTTGTATAGGAATGCTTGTGGGTTTTGCACATTGATTTTGTATCCTGAGACTTTGCTGAATTTGCTTATCACCTTAAAGAGATTTTGGGCTGAGACAGTGGGGTTTTCTAAATATACAATCGTGCCATCTGCAAACAGGGACAATTTGACTTCCTCATTTCCTAACCAAATACCCTTTATTTCTTTCTCTTGCTTGATTGCCCTGGCCAGAACTTCCAACACTGTGTTGAATAGGAATGGTGACAGAGGGCATCCTTGTCTTGTGCCAGTTTTCAAATGGAATGCTTCCAGTTTTTTCCCATTCAGTATGATATTGACTGTGGGTCTGTCATAAATAGCTCTTATTATTTTGAGATACGTTCCATCAATACCTGCTTTGAGAGTTTTTAGTGTGAAGGACTGTTGAATTTTGTCAAACGCCTTGTCTGCATCTATTGAGATAATCATGTGGTTTTTGTCTTTGGTTCTGTTTATGTGATGGATTACATTTATTGAGTTGTGTATATTGAACCAGCCTTGCATCCCAGGGATGAAGCTGACTTGATCGTGGTGGATAAGCTTTTTGATGTGCTGATGGATTCAGGTTGCCAGTATTTTATTGAGGATTTTCGCATTGATGTTCATCAGGGATATTGATCTAAAATTCTCTTTTTTTGTTGTGTCTCTGCCAGGCTTTGGTATCAGGATGATGTTGGCGTCATAAAATGAGTTAGGGAGGATTTCCTCTTTTTCTATTGATTGGAATAGTTTCAGAAGGAGTAGTACTAGCTCCTCTTTGTATCTTTGGTAGAATTTGTCTGTGAATCTGTCTGCTCCTGGATTTCTTTTTGGTTGGTAGGCTATTAATTATTGCCTCAATTTCAGAGCCTGTTATTCGTCCATTCAGAGATTCAGCTTCTTCCTGGTTTAGTCTTGGGAGGGTGTATGTGTCCAGGAATTTATCCATTTCTTCTAGGTTTTCTAGTTTATTTGCATAGAGGTGTTTATAGTATTCTCTGATGGTGGTTTGTATTTCTGTGGGATCGGTGGTGATATGCCCTTTATCGTTTGTTATTGCATCTATTTGATTCTTCTCTCTTTTCTTCTTTATTAGTCTTGCTAGCAGTCTATAAATCTTGTGGATCTTAAAACAAAACAAAACAAAAAAAAACCCAGCTCCTGGAATCATTGATTTTTGAAGGGTTTTTTGTGTCTCTATCTTTTTCAGTTCTGCTCTGATCTTTGTTATTTCTTGCCTTTCTGCTAGCTTTTGAATTTGCTTGCTCTTGCTTCTCTAGTTCTTTTTTGAGACAGAGTTTCACTCTGTCACCCAGGCTGGAGTGCAGTGGCTCCATCTCAGCTCACTGGAAGCTCTACCTCCTGGGTTCACACCATTCTCCTGCCTCAGCCTCCCGAGTAGCTGGGACCACAGGCACCTGCCACCACGCGCAGCTAATTTTTTGTATTTTTTAGTAGAGATGGGGTTTCACCGTGTTAGCCAGGATGGTCTTGATCTCCTGACCTCATGATCAGCCCACCTTGGCCTCCCAAAGTGCTGGGATTACAGGCATGAGCCACCGTGGCTGGCCACTTCTCTAGTTCTTTTAATTGTGATGTTTGGGTGTCGATTTTAGATCTTTCTTGCTTCTCTTGTGGGCATTTAGTGCTATAAATTTCCCCTACACACAGCTTTAAATGTGTCCCAGAGATTCTGGTACGTTGTATCTTTGTTCTCATTGGTTTCAAAGAACATCTTTATTTCTGCCTTCATTTCATTATTTACCCAGTGGTCATTCAGGAGCAGGTTGTTCAGTTTCCATGTAGTTGTGCCATTTTGAGCGAGTTTCTTAATCCTGAGTTGTAATTTGATTGCTCTGTGTTGTGAGAGACAGTTTGTTGTGATTTCTGTTCTTTTACATTTGCTGAGGAGTGCTTTACTTCCAATTATTGCCTCAATTTCAGTGCCTGTTATTGGTCTATTCAGAGATTCAGCTTCTTCCTGGTTTAGTCTTGGGAGGGTGTATGTGTCAATTTTAGAATAAGTGCTATGTGTTGCTGAGAAGAATGTATATTCTGTTGATTTGGGGTGGAGAGTTCTATAGATGTCTATTAGGTCTGCTTGGTGCAGAGCTGAGTTCAAGTCCTGGATATCCTTGTTAATCTTCTGTCTCATTGTTCTGTCTAATATTGACAGTGGGGTGTTAAAAATCTCCCATTATTATTGTGTGGGAGTCTAAGTCTCTTTGTAGGTCTCTAAGGACTTGCCTTATGAATCTGGGTGCTCCTGTATGGGGTGCATCTATATTTAGGGTAGTTAGCTCTTCTTTACCGTTATGTAATGGCCTTCTTTGTTTCATTTGATTTTGTTGGTTTAAAGTCTGTTTTATTAGAGACTAGGATTGCAACCCCTGCTTTTTTTTGCTTTCCGTTTGCTTAGTAGATCTTCCTTCATCCCTTTATTTTGAGCCTATGTGTGTGTGTGCAGTTGAGATGGGTCTCCTGAATACAGCACACTGATGGGTCTTGATTCCTTATTCAATTTGCCAGTCTGTGTCTTTCAATTGGGGCAGTTAGCCCATTTACATTTAAGGTTAATATTGTTATGTGTGAATCTGATCCTGTCATTATGATATTAGCTGCTTATTTTGCCCATTAATTGATGCAGTTTCTTCATAGCATCTCTGGTCTTTACAATTTGGCATGTGTTTGCAGTGGCTAGTACCAGTTGTTCCTTTCCATGTTTAGTGGTTCCTTCAGGAGCTCTTATAAGGCAGGCCTGGTGGTGACAAAATATCTCAGCATTTGCTTGTCTATAAAGGATTTTATTTCTCTTTCCCTTATGCAGCTTAATTTGGCTGGATATGAAATTGTGGGTTGAAAATTCTTTTTTTAAGAATGTTGAATATTGGCCCCCACTCTCTTCTGGCTTATAGGGTTTCTGCTGAGAGATCCGCTGTTAGTCTGATGGGCTTCCCTTTCTGGATAACCCGACCTTTCTCTCTGGCTGCCCATCCTTAACGTTTTCCTTCATTTCAACCTTGTTGAACCTGACTATTATGTGTCTTGGAGTTGCTGTTCTCGAGGAGTATCTTTGTGGTGTTCTCTGTATTTCCTGAATTTAAATGTTGGCCTGCCTTGCTAGGTTGGGTAAGTTCTCCTGGATAATATTCTGAAGAGTGTTTTCCAGCTTGGTTCCATTCTCCCTGTCACTTTCAGGTACACCTATCAAACATAGATTTGGTCTTTTCACATAGTCCCATATTTCTTGGAGGCTTTGTTTGTTTCTTTCTACTCTTTTTACTCTAACCTTGTCCTCTCATTTTATTTCATTAATTTGATCTTCAATCAGTGATACCCTTTCTTCCACTTGATCAAATCAGCTATTGACGCTTGTCCATGCATCACGAAGTTCTCATGCCATGGTTTTCAGCTCCATCAGGTCATTTAAGGTCTTCTCTACACTGTGTATTCTAGTTAGCCATTCGTCGAACCTTTTTTCAAGGTTTTTAGCTTCCTTGCAATGGGTTTGAACATGCTCCTTTAGCTTGGAGAAGTTTGTTATTACCGACCTTCTGAAGCCTACTTCTGTCAACTCATCAGTCATTCTCCATCCAGCTTTGTTCCATTGCTGATGAGGAGCTGTGATCCCTTGGAGAAGAGGTGCTCTGGTTTTTAGAATATTCCACTTTTCTGTTCTGGTTTCTCCCCATCTTTGTGGTTTTATCTACCTTTGGTCTTTGATGTTGGTGACCTACAGATGGGGTTTTTGTGTAGATGTCCTTTTTGGTGATGTTGATGCTATTCCTTTCTGTTTGTTAGTTTTCCTTCTAACAGTCAGGTCCCTCAGCTACAGGTCTGTTGGAATTTGCTGGAGTTCCACTCCAGACCCTGTTTGCCTGGGTGTCACCAGCAGAGGCTGTAGAACAGCAAATATTGCAGAACAATAAATATTGCTGCCTGGTTCTTCCTCTGGAAACTTCGTCCCAGAGGGGTACCTGCCTATATGAGGTGTCTATTGGCCCCTACTGGGAGATGTTTCCCAGTTGGGCTACACAGGCATCAGGGACCCATTTGAGGAAGCAATCTGTCCGTTCTCAGAGCTCAAACGCTGTGCTGGGAGAACCACTGCTCTCTTCAGAGCTGTCAGACAGGGACATTTAAGTCTGCAGAAGCTGTCTGCTGCCTTTTGTTCAGCTATGCCCTGCCCACAGAGGTGGAATCTATAGAGGCAGAGGCCTTGCTGAGTTGTGGTGGGCTCCGCCCAGTTTGAGCTTCCCTGCCACTTTGTTTACCTACTCAAGCCTCAGCAATGGTGGACGGCCCCCCACCCCAGCCAGGTTGCCACCTTGCAGTTCAATCTCAGACTGCTGTGCTAACAGTGAGCAAGGCTCCATGGGCGAGGGACCTGCTGAGCCAGGCATGGAAGAGAATCTCTGTCTGCCAGTTGCTAAGACCTTGGGAAAAGCACAATATATGGGCAGGATTTCCCGTTTTCCCAGGTACAGTCTGTCACTGCTTCCCTTGGCTAGGAAAGGGAAATCCCCTGACCCCTTGCACTTCCCAGGTGAGGCAACATCCTGCCCTGCTTCGGCTCACCCTCCATGGGCTGCACCCACTGTCCAACCAGTCCCAATGACATGAACCAGGTAGCTCAGTTGGAAATGCAGAAATCACCCATCTTCTGCGTCTATCACAATGGGAGCTGCAGACCAGAGCCTGTGTTCCTATTCGGCTGTCTTGGAACGGATCTCTCCCATTACTTCTTATCTACATGATGCTTGTCCCAATGTGTAGCCAGAAAAAGAGGTCTATGGCCACCATGGCACAGAAAAACAAAACAAAACCTCAATCTTCCTTGTCCTAATAAGCCCTGTAAGCAATTGAATTGCACTCTATAAATAATCTTCTTTGTGAACCACGTGGCCTTTTGAATAAACTTGTTTACTAATAGCCCATTCATAAACACAATATAAATAATAAAGTTATTAGCTACTACTTACCAGCACCTAGCAAGTTTCAGGCCCTGTGGTAAGAACTTTATGTACATTACTGCAGTTAATACTTAGACGCATGAGGCCACATTTTTATCCATTTTTACAGAAGAGAGATCATGACTTACAGAAGCTGTGTGGCTGATAGAGTCACACAGCTAGTGAGGAACAGCCAGGATTTGAAACCAGGTATGTCTTTAGGCCACTTCCTTATTCCCCATCCACATCCAAAAGCTAGAGAAATATTGATGGTATGCGTGGAAAGGCAGGGTTGAGGTTCAAGGCACATGAGGGAGAAATAATCCAAACTGGTAACTTTCCTATAGTTACAGAGCTGGTAAAGTGCTGGGACACTATCTTTACTTGTTGCCAGTGAATATTTAGTCTCAAGATACCTGCCTTATAATGACCAGACAGAGGAACAGGAAGATAAAGACAGGTTTTAAGTAAAGTTTAGCCTAAGGCTACCTCCTTACATATTTTAAGTTCAGTCTACAGGTTTCTCCACCCATGGTGAACTATAACCTAACTGGATGTTTCAACAGACTGTAACCTATTTTCTTATAACAATCACCAAATTTCAGCCAGTTAAAGGAAGCCAACTGTTCAAACCATATTCAAATAAGGCAAATGCCCAGCTGTAACCAATCTAGTTGTTTCTGTACCTCACTTCTGTTTTCTGTATGTCATTTTCTTTTTTCTGTCCATAAATCCTCTCTGACCATGTGTCAGTGCTGGAGAAGCTCTGAATCTATTCTGGTTTGGGGGGGCTACCCAATCTGAAATTATTCTTTGCTCAGTTAAACTCTGTTAAATTTAACTTGTCTAAAGTTTTTTGTTTTGTTTTGTTTTAACAGATGGCATTAGAAGTGGAACCTAAAGTAGAGCCCCTAGCAACCCCCAGGAACACCGAGAGACCAAGAAAAATACCTGCCAGGCCCATTGTGTTCATTGCCCTCTTGCAGAAACTGGCAATTGTGGGTAAGTTCGCTCTTGGATTCCAAAGCTCCATGGACTTGTGTTTTGAGCTATCTAAATTAGTTTGAGAAAATTTTTGATCTGAACTGGATTAGGAACTTAGGACAGAAACTGGACAGAGTCTAGGATTAGACTAGAGCTGAAAAGTAACTGGCTTGGATCCAGCTAAAGGCCTTGGATGTCTGACTGGATGAAACAGAAACTGGCAGTAAATGGCAGTACTACAGGGGGTGCAAACTTCGACTTCTGGAAATTTGCAGAGATTTTTGTGTTCTGTCTCTTTTGATTTTTTTCTCTGGCATGTTTAGGTAGCAAAAAATCATTGGCTAAGTTGATCAGGGGGATTCAAGAGCCAAAACCAAGATTCGACATAAAAATGGGATTCTTAATTTCTTAAAAAACTGAGTACTCCACCTTCCAACTATACCTACATTTGCATGTATAAGTATTAGACCCTGGAAGCAGGAAATGCTTACAAAAATGTTGAAATCTTACTAAAGATAATGTAATGGGAGAGTTCCCTGAGCCTCTTGCGGGACTTGTGACGGGGGTGTGACTCATTTGCTCAGCTGCTGCACACTCAGACCCCTTTCAGGAGGGGGAGCATGCAGACAGGCAGGTGCAAGAGCCAGGGAGAGCACTTTTGGGCTTCAGCCCCATGGTAGCATCTAGGGGTGTGTTACAATTAATGCTCTCTTAGCAGTTGCCACACGCAGATGGCTAAGTATTAAACCAGATTGGTGGAGAGCCAGCGTGACAGTCTTTTACACCCTGCCCTGTTGATACCCGGGCCCTTGTCCAGCGTGCAGGAAGAATCAGGTCACACAGACTTGAAGGATGGTGAATGTGGGGATTTTATTGAGTGGTGGAGGTGGCTCTCAGCAGGACAGATGGGGAGCTGGAAAGGGGATGGAGTGGAAAGATGATCTTCCCTTGGTGTTCGGCGGTCCCACAGCCGATCTCCCTTCCAACCATCCCCAGCCAGACTCCTCTCAATGTTCAGATGCTCCTTCTCTCCTTCTCTGCCATGCCACTTGGCCACTCATCTGTTATTCTGCCTGTCAGCTTCTGGAGGCTGAAGTTTAGGGTTTATATGAGTACAGGATAGGGGGATGTGGCAGGCCAAAAGGCAATATTTGGGCATGAAAATAGGAATGCCTTTTCCCATTTAGGGCTGCAGGTTTCCAGGCTTGAGAGTGGGACCTTTGCTGGGCAACCGCCCTCTTCTACCCGGTATTTCCCTGCCTCCTGTCCATATTAGTACTTTTAAATCACTGTGAAATATTCCAGATGAACAACACTGCACTTTAAGAAGTGTATTTAAAATGAGGGTTCCCAAATTTGTCTCATCCAGGGAGGCTTATTAATGTGCAGAAGCTTCTATAAAGATTTCAATCTTTTTATTGCCTTTTTAAAAAGACTCTTTATATGAGGCAAATAAAAGGCTTAAGCAACTGATGGGTAAGAAAAATTAAATCTACTAAACTTTTGCTTAGTTACTATTCTACACAAAAGGCTAAAAGAAAGCAATCTTGGATGGAGTATTTATAAAAGGTAGGCCCCCAGGTAAAGTATGTTTACTTCTTTTTTGTTTGTTTGTTTGTTTGTTTGTTTCGAAGCTATCTATGCTGAGTGCTGAGTCCAGGCATAGAGAATTGGTTCTTTGTGCTTTTGCTTCTTAATGAGCTCCACCCTGAACTCAGTAATTTTAGCTAAGAAACAGTAGCTAAGTTAAAAAGACATACTATTGAACTAAATCAGTCTCCAAAATATAAGTTTCTGGCATTTAGCTAGCTATTTTGAAATCCTTTTGTAAAAACAAATTTACATCTATGAAAAAGTCTTCATTTTTAAGGGTGTGTTCCTCTGTACACCAAGAGCAGACAGAGGCCTGAGTCACTAGAAACTCTTACCATTGTTTCAAATTTACATAACAAGTTTTTTGTTTAAGTTACCTTTGATATGGTCAGGAGCAGGGAATTACTGGGTAGACGAGGGCGGTTCCCCAGCCAAGGCCCCACCCTCAAGCATGGAAACCCTCAGCCCTAAATGGGAACAGGCATTTCTGTTTTCATGCCCAAATGTTGCCTTTTGTCCCACCACACCCCTCTATTCTGTACCCATATAAACCCCAAACCCAAAGCTCCATGAGAGAAGAGAAAGGAGCAGAAGAGTGGCATGACAGAGAAGGAGTATCTAAAGGTCGAGAGGAGTTCAGCTGGGGACAGTCAGAGAGGAGATCAGCTGCAGGACGGCTGAACTCCAGGGGAAGATCATCTTCCCACTCCATCCCCTCTCCAGCTCCCTGTCCATCCCTCTGAGATGTATTTTTAGTAGAGACGGGGTTTCGCCATGTTAGCCTGGATGGTCTCAATCTCCTGATCTCGTGATCTGCCTGCCTTGGCCTCCCAAAGTGCTGGGACTACAGGCGTGAGCCACCACGCCTGGCCATACCTGTTTTAATGTTATGAAATTGCTGCTTCTGTAATATTTTTAATACTTGTTTGATTTGTTTGTAAGCTAACGTTGTGAGAGCTGGTTGCTGGGCTTCCCTGAAGCACGCATCTTACTGTGTGTTTGGTTTTGAGCCTTTGGATTCTGGGGTTTGACAAGTGGCCACACTGAGGCCTGGAGATATGTTCTCAGTGCCTAGGTGGCCAGATGCAAGGCAGAGTAAAGCCCCAAACGGCCCCTTCTTCCTCGGTGCAGCTTGCCTTCTGACCATTCTGAGAGGCATTGAATCCTCCAGGGATCCTCTTCCCAGCTCTGTCCTCTATCCTGAGCTCTATAGGCAGTGTGTAAATTCAGGACCTAGATGGTTCCCACCCTTCCTAGTCATCCTAGTCAACCACATGAGTAATTGGGACCCAGTACAACTGGAGAAGATGTCAGGGAGGGTACCAGTGTCATAGTTTCACAATTCTTTTTTTGTGTGTGTGATGGAGTTTTGCTCTTGTTGCCCAGGCTGGAGTGCAATGGCGTGAACTCAGCTCACTGCAACCTCTGCCTCCCAGGTTCAAGTGATTCTCCTGCCCCAACCTCCCAAGTAGCTGGGATTACAGGCTTGTGCCACCACGCCCAGCTAATTTTGTATTTTTAGTAGAGACAGGGTTTCTCCATGTTGGTCAGGCTGGTCTCAAACTACTGACCTCAGGTGATCCACCTGCCTCGACCTCCCAAAGTGCTGGGATTGCAGGCGTGAGCCACCACGCCTGACCATAGTTTCACAATTCTTTTCAGTTTTCATGTTAAATCAAATAATAGGTAGTCATAAAATATCAAGTCATTTCTAAGTTAAAATACTGAAACATTAATTATTAAACGTATGTTTAAGTTTATATACTTTGCATCTTATTTTTATATGGTATAGAAAAGATAAATATATCTAGATTAGTTAATTTAAAAATTGCCAGGAAATGTCTTTCTTAACAATTATGAAATGATTTTCATCTACAAATACTGATATAAAACAATTCAAAATTACTTACTTCCTAGAATTTCACTAGAAATTAGGATTACTAAGTTGAATTTGTAGCTAATATATGTAATGAAAACTACTAGATTTACAATTGTTTACTAGAGAAATAATTCTGTATACCGAGTGTATAAAAGAAAAGCAATATATGTTTTTGGTGATGAACATTGTAAAGGCATGAAAATATGTACTTGTTGAAAAACAAATAATTTTGTCTAGAATAGAAGTTATTTAAAGTTTGTTTCAAAATAAAGGAATAAAAATGATATAGGTAAAATTAAGTGAATATAGAAAGTTGAAAAGAGAAAGAGAATAGAAAGAAGTTCTGTAGAAAATTATAAAAGGTTTACTGAAATCTTGTGTGGTCAAAAGCTGAATGAGATTGAATGGATTTGCTAAGATTGCTAAAGTTAGTTTTAGTATTGATAACACACTAATACAAAAGTAAGGTTTGGTTTTATATTTTGAACAAGGATTTCATGTAGTGTTAATAAGAGACAGTAAAATATTTTTGTTCACCTTTTGAGTAAAATGCAAAAAAAAGAAAAGGAAGAAGAGAGATCCTGTTTCATGCTGTCTTTTTTAGGTCTCTTGATTAGAAAACTGAGTTTCCTCTCTATGAAAGAATGAAAGTTTTTGCTTTTTAAAAACTTTAAAAGGCGAAACATTTATATGATCTGAAGAGAAACCAGAGTATTGCTTTTTAAAAACTTTAAATTATCACTTAGGCTAAATTAATCACTATTATTTTACAGTGATCTTTGATCCTGTTTTGGTTGTTTTAAACCTTTGACATATTTGACAAGCTTCTAAAATCAAATTTAAAATTACATCTTTTTAACTGAAAACTAACTTTGGGATGTTGCAGAAGACCCTTGAAGCCTCCTAAAGAGAGATAATAAACAGATTTATTTGATATGTTAAATTACATGGAAAGGATTGTCAAATAAGAAATGTTTAACCTTCTTTGAGTTACATTTTGTGAAAATGTTATAAATATATGTTCCAAAATTGTATAAGGTTCCTAAAATTCTGATATGTCTTGGCATGTTTTCAGTCATAATTATGGTTATTATGTTAAATTATTATAGGCCATAGAAATAAAATTTTCTTGTAAATCGTCTCTTTAACATGACCATTTTAAGTCATTTCCACAGTTAATTGCTTAATTCTTTGTTTGTTTGTTTGAGACAGAGTCTTGCTCTGTCACCCAGGCTGGAGTGCAGTGGTATGATCTCAGCTCACTGCAACCTCAGTCTCCTGGGTTCAAGCAATTCTCCTGCTTCAGTCTCCTGAGTAGCTACGATTACAGGCACCTGGCACCATGCCTGGCTAATTTTTGTATTTTTAGTAGAGATGGGGGTTTCACCATGTTGGCCAGGCTGGTCTTAAACTCCTGACCTTAGGTCATGCACCCACCTCAGCCTCGCAAAGTGCTGGGATTACAGGCATAAGCCACCACGCCTGGCCAGTTGCTTAATTCTAATGCATTTTCTGAAAGCTTACAAACAAGTCAAATCCTAGAATATTGTATCTTTAAGGAGGTTCCTGGAAAGACCCCTGACGACCATTCTGGAATACAGGTTTTGGATAACTTTAGGATCATATCATTTGGATTGGGTAAAATTCCCAGAACTCTGATGAATAAATTGACTGGATTATAAAACTGCAAACCCAGCAGGACAGGAATTAATACCAAAGAAATACTCTGCCAGATTTTCATGCTAAATCAACCAATACTGAAATGTGATTTGCAGTTCAAATGAACTCCATGGTCCAAGTCAAATTACCTATGATATCCCAATTATTAGATTGGGTTATTAAATTTATATCCTCTTAAATACCAGTTTGTTTCTCCAATTCAGGTACAATTACCTATGCACCTGAATTGGAGAAATAAAACTAGTATTTAAGAGGATATAAATTCAGTGTTAAGCATGGGTTAATGGAGAGCCTAGATGGCCATCTGGTGCTTTCTGGTTAAAGCTTCCATGATCCTAAAAGCTATGCCTTTCCTGACTCATCATGGAATACAATGATCCAAATAGAAAATGTATATTTTGGCACGATGACTGTTCTAAACTGCTGAAGTGTTTTATGACCAATGTTTGGTTTGTCAAACCCATAATCCTGGGAATACAATCAAAATGTCAGGTACATTTCTGCTACCTGATGGTAGCATTTTAACATTTCATGGGGGATTTTCATTCAGTTGTCATTTTCAATGCATGTTTTCTGATTGTATGAAAGCTTTCGCATGCAAGAAGGGTGATGCTCTAACAGTTACTGAAAAGTTATTAGGAAATATGTTTCTTTCATGGTGCATTACTGGAGAAATCTCTAGCAATAAAGGCACTTGTTTCACTGGCAAGTTGTAAAATAGTTAAATAAGGTATTGCAGATACAATAACATTAGGCAAAGCTAACTGAATTGACTAGATAGCCTGGTCAAAGGTAACGCAGACTGATGACAATGAGATCCACTTGCAGTGGAAAACGTAAGTTGAACCTGTATGAAATAGTCATTGGAAGGCCTGTGCTCCTAATAATAGATCCTCATGTATCTTCTGCTTCTAAATTCTGGTATGAGTAAATGATGCAAGGCTTTAATGCATTATGCCTAAGTGTATTTTCACCAGGTAAAGAAAGCTTTTCATGATCTACCCAATGAGGACAATTAAACCCCTAACAATCTAGAACCCAGAGATTGAGTCTTCTGGAAACAACATCAGAGAAAAGCTGCCCTTTCCACCTACACTGGAGCAAAACTTCAGGACCTTTAAACTGGGGTCTATAATATCACAACTCAGAAGGGCTCTTCCAGACTCTTGAAAATGGGCACCCAGTGGAGGCTTTGAGGTAAAGCTTACTGAGGGGGTTTGTCCCCAGAAGCACATAGCATTCTAGACATGGACAGCTTTCCTAAGATCACAAATCAAGACGTCTCTGCTATCATGAGCCTCTTGCCTCTTTTAAGTTTTTCCTTGTTCATGCCCCTATGAACAATAGAACTGGAAAAAAGATCTTGTGTGCACCCATGGGGCATACTTTTATGTGTGGTGGATTTCACAGCCAACCTTACACATGGGCAACCTTATACCTTGAGGTATAGAAAATGAAAAGCCAGGAAAGCCACTGTGGCTCACGTCTGTAATCCCAGCACTTTGGGAGGCCGAGGTGGGTGGATCATGAGGTCAGGAGATCAAGACCATCCTGGCTAACACAGATGAAACCCTGTCTCTACTAAAAATACAAAAAAATTAACCAGGTGTGATGGCGGGCACTTCTGGTCCTAGCTACTCCGGAGGCTGAGGCAGGAGAATGGCGTGAACTCAGGAGGCAGAGCTTGCAGTGAGCTGAGAGCGTGCCACTGCACTCCAACCTGGGCAAGAGTGCGAGACTCCGTCAAAAAAAAAAAAGAAAAGAAAAGAAAGAAAATGAAAAGCCAGTGTGGGTGAGGAATTTAAGGGTGCATTTGTTGGTTCATCATCAGTCAAAAACAGAACATTGGTCCATTCCTGTTAACCTACATTCTAAGTTAACTAGAACATTGCCAGGAGGCCTTCTCCCTTCAAGGTGGGAATCATTTGTTAGTTTCCTTTATCTGTGGTTTGGAGTAAAGGAGTCAATGAATAGAAATTTGTCCCTCCTAATAGGCTTTATATCAGATTCTACTGCAAATGCTGTGGATTTACAACAGACTTTTAAAAATTATCTTGCTAAAGTTATGCTAAATAATACATTGATCTGGAATACTTACTGGTGTAATGGAATAATCTGTAGAGTTCCTGACACTTCTTATTGTACATGTACAAATATATGGGGTGTTATAGAGATTTAGTTGTAGGGAATTAACAAGCTCCTTGGTTGAAACTAGTGGATTCTTTTTGTAGCTCATTCTTTGCTCTATTTGATTTTAGTTGGTTTAGTTTATGAAGGCCCTGTCTAAAAAGCATACTTCAAACTCTTAGTGTTATTTTGCTCATAGTAATAACAGTAGTCTCCCTGGCGCACTATATTTTCTCAAAAGTTGTAAATGCTTTCATGCAGCTTTCTGTAGAATATCAAATGGTCTCACTTCAGTTGGAATGACAAAAACTCAAAGAAATGCATGACCATGAGGACACCATCACCTATGAATGACATACTGAGACCAGAAACCAGAAACTCAAAATGATGGTAACTGAAAGTAGTGCCAAAACCTAGTTTGGTCGCACTCTCACCTAAGTGAGAACCAGACCAAAAATGTGGAGAACCTTTTTTTTTTTTTCTTTGAGACAGAGTCTCGCTCTGTCGCCCAGGCTGGAGTGCAGTGGCGAGATCTCGGCTCACTGCAAGCTCCGCCTCGCAGGTTCACGCCATTCTCTTGCCTCAGCCTCCCGAGTAGCTGGGACTATAGGTGCCTGCCACTACGCCCAGCTAATTTTTTTGTATTTTCAGTAGAGACAGGGTTTCACCATGTTAGCCAGGACGGTCTCGATCTCCTGACCTTCTGACCCACCCGCCAAGGCCTCTCAAAGTGCTGGGATTACAGGCGTGAGCCACAGCACCCACCCAGAGGTGGAGAACTTTTAAACAAAATTACTGGATGCCACTGTATTGGACTGAGCATGTGCACTAGGCCACAACAGACCAGTCAAAACAAAAATGTCATCACTCACCAAATGCAACATAATCAAGCTGAAACTAGGAGGCAGCAGACAGATCCCAAAGCAAACCATTTTTTTCCTCCTGAGAACAGGGGATTCCAGCATAATAAACTAGTACCTTTTGCTCTAACCCTTACCAAAAAAACTAACCCAAAGTCCTTGTACCTATTACAAATTCCACTGTTCTGCTATGTTTCAGTGGGATTTGAAACCAAATAAGTACATTTACAATGATGGCAGAGAGACATGAATGCCTAAAGTTTTGGTCAGCCTCTAAAAGAGGGGAATTGTTCAATTAAGTTTGGCCTAAAGCTGCCTCCTTACATATTTTAAGTTCAGCCAAAAGGTTTCTCCATACGTAGTAAATGTAACCTAACTAGATATGTAAAGAGAATGTAACCTACTCTTGTACCAATTACCACATTTGGGCAAATCAAAGGCAGCCAACTGTTCAAACCATGTTTAGACAGGCAAATGCCCAGCTGTAGGCAATCCAGCTGTTTCTGTACCTCACTTCCATTTTCTGTATGTCACTTTCCTTTTTCTGTCCATAAATCTCTGACCATAAGGCAGCCCTGGAGTCTCTCTGAACCTATTTTGGTTCAGGGGCCTAATTTGAAAATTGCTCTTTGCTCAATTAAAATCTGTTAAATTTAATTTGTCTACAGTTCTTTTTGTTTTGTTTTCTTTTATTTTAACAGAGTACCATCCTGGTTAGGGCTGGGAGGACTCACTCATGCTCTTCAGACCTCCCAGTGGTTTGTGTGGACTAGTAAGCAGTTAAGACTCATCCTTGTGACTGTCCTTTAACCCAAGGAATTTGTGTCTCTTCTGACTGCAAAGTCTTTCAGAGTGAGCAACAGCGCCCCCCTCCACACACACACACACACACACACACACACACACACACACATTCCTTCTCTAAACTTCTTTTTTCAGTGAATTCCACATCTAAATACATCTTGCCTCTCAGTCACCTACATGCAAAAGCCCACACAGAATATCATAAAATCTTGCTAAAGGTGTTTGTTCCTTGAAAATCAGTTCACATGGTTATGCTTTTATGAATATAGTAAGAATGACACAGAAAGCTTCTTGGTTCTGGGTGGCTAATTAGTATCTCAGAGTCTTAGTTCTCAGGTAACATTCCCAGATACTAAATTATTAATGGATAGCCTCCCCAGATTCAAAGGCTGAATGCAAACCCCAAATGACTCTAGGAAAGCTCACAAGTTGTTCACTGTGCATTTGGCTTAATTAACTGTCTGAGAAAACACATTTTACATTTGCTTAGACAAACTACTTTGTGAGGAAAAAGTTCTGCAAGTAATATAACTTATGGCCCATACCAACTGTTCTGTCATCCACCACCTTCCTACGACCTCCCTGCTCTCTCGACCCAGCCATGCAGGACAGGCTATTCATGCCAGGAGCAAACTGGATGCTGAAAGAACAAAACTAAAAGTGAATAACCTGCAGTTAATGCAGATTAATGGCATAGAAATGAAGCACTTGAGATGCCAGTGAAATAGGAGTCCCCTGCCCCTGCCCCCTTATGGGAGCAGGAGCACACAGATGAGCAGGAGCAGGTCCTGGGGCGAGCACTTTGGGCTACAGCCCCATGATAGTGTCTAGGGGTGAGTACCTGTGACTCCCGAATCCCCGGTGGGCATGTTACAGTCCTCTTTTAGCTCTGCTGTCTGCAGACAACTTAAGTGTTAACCAGCTCAGTACCCTCTTGGTACCTGGGTCCTTGTCTGGCATCCAGGAAGAATCAGGTCACATGGACAAACTGAATGATGGTAAATGTAGTAGAATTTTATTGCCGGATGGAGGTGGCTCTCAGCAGGATGGATGGGGAGCTGGAAAGGGGATGGAGTGGGAAGATGATCTTCCCCTGGAGTTCGGCCATCCCACAGCCGATCTCTCCAATCATCCCCAGCCAAACTCCTCTCCATGTTCAGGTGCTCCTCTTCTCTCCTCTGCCATGACACTCTTCTGCTCCTCTGCTCTTGGGCTCATGGAACTTGGGGTTTATGGGTACAGGATGGGGGTGTGGTGGGCTAGAGTGGTCTTGGAAAAGGCAACATTTGGGCACAAAAACAAGAATGCCTCTTCCCATTCAGGGCTGTGGGTTTCCAGGCTTGAGGGTGGGGGCCTTTGCCAGGGAACCACCCTCTTCTAGCCAGTGTTTTCTTGCCTCCTGTCCATATCACTGAGATTGAATGAAGTCCAGAGTTTGTGTTATAACACAGAAGGCCCACAGCCAGGGGGTGGGAGAACCATCAGAACAGCAGGACCACCCCATTCCCTGTGGTACCTTCTCTCCCTCTCACCACAGCCCCTTCCTGGTGAGCATTAGAGTTATCAAAAGAGGACCATGACTTTTCATACAGAAGGTTGCTGATTCATGTGGATTTAGACAGTCTCCCTGAATGGTTTCTCATTACAATAGCCATTTCCATGGCCTCTGCTCCATTTCCACCCCAACGAGGTCTACAATAAATAATGATACTAACTACCGAGAGTTAGCATCAGACTCCATAGGTTTAAGAGTAAAGTCCTCTACAAGACTGCCCTGATTTCAGATACCAGCCACATGTTCTGGGGTTCCCTAGGCCATCCACATTTCTGACTCACTTGGCTACAAATTCAGGAGTTCTAATAATCAACCTGCCTTAGGTTTGATAATTTACTAGAACAACTCTCAGAACTCAGAAAAGCACTGGACTTAGAGTTACAGCTTTGTCAGAAAAAATACATAGAGGGCAAGTTCTAGAAGAGTCCCGATGCAGATCTTTAATGCACTCTCCCATGCATTCAGAGCATCACCTTCCATGTAGTGTATTCACCAACCAGGAAGCTCCCCCAAACCTCCCGTGTCCAGAAGTTTGATTGGTGTCTTATTACATAGGCACAACAAGATGGAGCAGGGACCCCTTCTAGGGCCTTGCCAGCTCCTTTCCCCTCCCAAACATGAAAACAAAGGAAAATCTTTTCCTTCAAAGGAAATTCCAGGCACCTAGCTAGTCTTGAGAAGTAAATGAGCAACCTGATAAGCAAGAAGGTAATCATAGCTTAAGACAATAACCAAGAAGTTAGAGCCACAAGATGTTTGGCTCTCTGTAAAAACTAACATTGTCCCTAGATTGTTTTTCAGAAACCCAGATCCCTACCAAATGGAAAATGCCATCTGTTGGCACATAGACCTCAGATAAGGAGGAACTGAGGACTGAAATCCCAAGTTTTTACGCAGAGTTTTGCTTCTTTAACCAATAATAAATCAGAGAATCTTTGAATCCACCTATGACCTTTGAAAGCCCCCATTTCAAGATATTCCACCTTTTCAGGCCAAACCAATATATAACCTGTATGCATTGATTTACAATTTTGCCTGTAACTTCTGTTTTCCTAAAATCTACCCCTCTCTTTAAAAACCTTTGCTTGCATGCCATCAGAGGTAGGGTCTTAACCATGAGTTGCTTAATTCTCCTTGCATGGTGCCTTGAAAACAGATTCCTTCCTTTCTCTCGCTGCAACGGCTTGGTGTGAATGTTTGGACTTACTACACCAGCGTGAGTGGACTCAGGTTTGGTACAGTAACAACCATTGATTAAATCATTAGCTACATGATTGAGCTTAATCTCCAGCCCTCTTCCCCTTCTTGCAGGTCTGGCTGGCCCAAAGTTCCCACTTTGGGGGTTTGTGGTTGGTCTTTCTCATGACCAGCCCCCATCCCGCAGCTAAAAACCCACCTTGAACTGTTTCAGTTAGCATAACAAAGACATTCTCTCGTTAGGGAAATTCCAAGGGTTTTTGAATCACTGGGCCAGGAAGGAGAACAAAGAATGGATATATTTTTTATTATACCAAGACTTTATTTTTATCTACATTATAATAACTCTTGAACATATCATCTTTGATCCCCAGACCTGAATATTCATCTCCCTATTTGATTTCTATTTCATTGTCTCATAGTTTCTTCATATTCAGTATGACTAAAACTATACTGATCTTCCTCTAACACAATTTATCAGTAGAGTTTAATCAGAGAAACAGAATCACTAGATGTAATAGGTAATGAGAGATTTATGATAGGGATTTCACTTGATGCAGTTGTGGGAACTGGTTAAATCAGGGGTTCCTGACCCCCGGCCTGTGGACCAGTTGCACTGTGTGGCCTGTTAGGAACTGTGCCACACAGCAAGAAGTGAGCGATGGGCAAGCCAGCAAAGCTTTATCTGTATTTACAGCTACTCCCCATTGCTCATATTACTGCCTGAGTTCTGCCTACTGTCAGATCAGAAGTGGCATTAGATTCTCATAGGAACACAAACCCTATTGTGAACTGCACATGACCTAGGTTGTGTGCTCCTTATGAGAATCTAATGCCTGATGATCTGGCACTGTCTTTCATTACCCCCAGATGGGACCATCTAGTTGCAGGTAAACAAGCTTAGGGCTCCCACTGATTCTACAGTATGGTGAGTTGTATAATTATTTCATCATATATTACAATGTAATAACAATAGAAATAAAGCACACAATAAATGTAATGTGCTTGAATCATCCCAAAACCAACCCCACCCCTGGTGTGTGGAAAAATTATCTTCCATGAAACAAGTTCCTGGTGCCAAAAAGGTTGGGGACCGCTGAGTTAAGCCATCGCTTTGAGGCTGTTGTCTTTGTACCTGGTGCTTGAGCCTGCAGTCAGCAAGGGAAAAATAGGTAGATGAGAAGTAGGGGAGAGCCAAGAAACTGAAACACATGACGATTAGCTGGGACCCATGAGGACTACATGGAGCCTACATTGCTCTCTCACTGCCTCAAGCCTCTAACCTGCATGATGCAAGTCACCTGCAAGAGAAGCGACAACTCTATTGAAACAAAAATTAGCTGGTTGTGGTGGCGGGTGCCTGTAGTCCCAGCTACTCGGGAGGCTGAGGCAGGAGAATTGCTGGAACCTGGGAGGCAGAGGTTGCAGTGAGCTGAGATCATGCCACTGAACTCCATCCTGGGCAACAGAGTGAGACCCTGCTGAAAGAAAGAGAAAGAAAGGGAGGGAGGAAGGGAGGGAGGAAGGAAGGAGAGAAACAGAGAGAAAGAAAGGAAAGAAAGAAAAAGGAAGAAAGAAAGAAAAAGGAAGGAAGGAAGGAAGGAAGGAAGGAAGGAAGGAAGGAAGGAAGAGGAGATCATCTGGGCATGGTGGCTCACATGGAGGCCAAGACAGGTGGATCACTTGCCATCAGGAGTTCGAGACCAGCCTGGCCAACATGGCAAAACCCCGTCTCTACTAAAAATATAAAAATCAACTGGGCATGGTGGTGCATGCCGGTAGTCCCACCTACTTTGAAGGCTGAGGCAGGAGAATCACTTGAACCTGGGAGGCAGAGGTTGCAGTGAGCTGAGATCATGCCACTGCACTCCAGCATGGGTGACAGAGCCAGATTCTGTTTCAAAAAAAAAAAAAATATATATATATATATATATATATATGTGTGTATGTATGTATGTATGTATCTGGCGGGAGGTGAAGAAGCTGCAAGCCTTGCCAACAAGGAAACCTCTAGATAAATGACAACATGCATGAGCTAAAATAGCCACTGGTGCCTCTGTACCAATCTTCCAGCATAGAAAGAATATGGATGCTGCTTCACTTCTGCCTTCAAAATCTCAAACAAAATGGCTCTTGTGGCCTCTACTAATTTGGAACTATTCAGGAAAGGGGATACTCAGAACTGTCTTTCCAACCTAGCTAAATTGATAGAGTATAAATTGTTAGCACTCAACCCAAAAAGACTAATTCTCCCTGCCATTCTTCCATATTTCATTGAATGGTCCCATCTTCTACCTAGATTTTTAAGTCATAAATATTGGGGAGTTATTCTCAGCTTCTCTCTCTCTCTCTCACATAATCTACATTGGATCAATCACAAATCTTTCTTTCTTATATCTTCTATAGTCGAGTCCCTTGATTCCCCCTACAACTATCTAGGTCCACATCGCTATCACTGAGAGTTTAATATCTGCCTTTTAGATGAATCCCCTTTAGCCTTTGCCAAAAAGATGAAGTCTAAAATCAATTCCAAAGCTTATAATGCTCTTTACCATATGGCTGTTTTCTACCTTGCTGCCTACCCTTCTCTAGCCACTCTGGATAGCTTTTAATACCTCATAAACTCCATGCTCCCTCTGCCCAGGACCTTGGTACATGCTTTCCTTCTGATGGGCCCTTCTTCTTACTCCTAGCATAGCTAATATCTCCCACTCCTCTCTGACAGACAAAAGAGATGAAAGTATAAAGCATTTGTAAGTGAAAGCATCAAAACATCTCCTCTTTGTTCAAGCAAGAATGTCCACCTTCAGGCCGGGTGCAGTGACTCATGCCTGTAATCCCAGCATTTTGGGAGGCCGAGGTGGGCGCATCGTGAGGTCAGGAGATCAAGATCATCCTGGCTAACACATATAGTGGTTTGTGTCCCATGTTATTATGATATAATATGAAGATATAGAGATATAGAAGATATAGAGAAAAGTCAAGACAATTATAGCACAGCTAAAGCCCAAACCCAGAAAAATGAAAATTTATGACATATAAATCAAATATAGAGAATTTTAATTTAGGACTTGATTATGACGATAACTGTGTGAAGATATTGACTGAAAATGAGCCCTCACTGGTAAATTTAAGATGCGAAATTTAACAAATGAAATATTGCTTAGTATCAAAGTACCGTTTACAGCTACTGAAATGAAGGACATTATTGTTGACTGGCAGGCACTATAGTCAGTACAAAAACCAGAATGATGAACTTGTATAATTAGAGCTGACAATATAGGTGTTAAACACTCCTAATTAATTATATCACTGGACTGTAGCCTTTAGGATATTTTCATGAGAACTGTATGAAGTCATTTTATTCTCAATGATCCCTGCTTATACCAATGTTTTTAAATCAAGAAAGGTAGGCAATGGTTTTCTCTTTCCTCTAGTTATCCTAATACTAGCTTTCCTTTTCTTATCCATATTTCCCTAGAATGTGGACCTTTTACTTAATACCTTTGTTCAACATGGATCCAAAATCACCATAATTTATTTTTCCATAATATTGCCCCCAAACCAACCACAATTAATAGCTGCAAAGTGTTAGTCACAACTAAATCAGTGTTTTGGGTATTACTGCTCAGTCTGTGAAAGCTCTTAACAAGCAGATTGTGGAGGAATCTTGATTGACAGGCTACACCTCTGCTGAGATGCGCTTTGGCAAATTGTAAATATTTGTTCAATTACATGAAAAGACTAAAATCGGGCCCATCTTTGTTAATATTGTTACTTGATTTTAAGTTTTACACTACCTTTTCTGGGGCTTTCCAATTCCTTGGGAAGTGCTATAATATATCCTATCAATTTATCAAACTGTTTATTGACCACCTACTCAACGCAGTGTTGGTTATATCTGCGTGGAGTAAATCACTAACCCCCCCCTCCCCGCTCCCTCCCCAACTCCCCCCACCCCTTTCCGGCTTCATTTTATCATCTCTGCTCTCTGGCAGTTCACTTCAGTCCTGCAATCTGCCCTAGCCTGGAGAAGGCTCCAAAAGGAGAGAAAATTAGCCTCCAGAACTCCTCCATCAGAATTGTCGGAGTACTGCAGGACTGGAACAAAGAATGCTGTGTTCCGCACTATTGCGGTGTGAGCTGCCCGTGGAAGAAGAGGGAAAGCTGTGTCACTCTCAGGGTGGATGTGGACTTCATGTGGCATTCACCCTGGACTCCTAGCTCTAGGTACCCAGGACTGCTGCTCCAAGGCAGAGGCAGTGCTGACAATAGAAGTTACCACTTTGGGGTCCCTCACTATGTGCCAGATACTTTGCTAGGCAATTCATATACTTTGTCACATTTAATAGCACTAACAACCCTATGAAAGATACTATTATTATGTCTACTTTACAAATGCAACTGTGACAGAGAGAGTCTAAGTAATTTCCCTAAGATATCAAGGGAGTGGTGCTCAAAGCCAAGTCTCTTAAAGTCCCAAGACTCTGCTTTTAATCACTCACTATACCATATTGAGGGCCCATATAGTGATAAAAATAGAAGTGAAAATAAGTTCCCACAGTGTGAAGTCATTCATCACTTCAACATGTTTTGAGCATGTACTCTGTGCCCCTTTGTAAGGCCAGCCCCTTTCCTGCGCCTAGTTCCCACCTCCAAGCACATCACTCCAGCAATTCTCTCTTCTTTCTTTTGCATCATCATTTCCCTTTCTAGTAGATTGTTCCCATCATCAAACAAATACACTGTTATTTCTCCCATCTCAAAGCAATCATTTCTAGACTCTACATCCTCCTCCTCCTACCACCCCATTTCTCTGTTCCCCTTTAGAGCAAAACTTATCGAATGAATCATGCATTCTCACTGGCATTCAGAAATTCCAAGTGGCTTTGTGTTCCTTCTATATATTCTCCATCGGAATCGGAGGTTTAAAATTATGCAGACATCATCCTCACCTTTTACCGTAGGCCATTTCTTTTAGCAGATTAAACATTAAATTATATTTTTCATTTCAAATGTGGCTTTTTTTTTTTTTTTTTTTAGGTAAGAACTTAGCAATAAAGAGATACGGATTCAGCCTCGGAAGGGATGGTAGAATTATTTTAATGTTCTGCTGTTTTGCCAACATTGCATAACACCAGAGTTGGAAAGATGGAGCAATCAATAGAAACCCATTGCCACAACTCAGAGAAAGCATTTAAAGAAAGTTCCCTCCTAGGCTGGGCGCAGTGGCTCACGCCTGTAATCCCAGCACTTTGGGAGGCTGAGGCAGGCAGATCACCTGAGGTCAGGAGTTCGTGACCAGCCTGACCAACATGGTGAAACCCCATCTCTACTAAAAATACAAAAATTAGCCAGATGTGGTGGTGAGTGCCTGTAATCCCAGCTACTTTGGAGGCTGAGGCAGGATAATTGCTTGAACCCAGGAGGTGGAGGTTGCAGTGAGCCAAGATTGCACCACTGCACTCCAGCCTGGGCAACAGAGTGAGGCTCTATCTAAAAAAAAAAAAAAAGAAAGAAAGAAAGTTCCCCCCTAGTGATGTCGTGAAGTATTCTTTTCTTTTCTTTCTCTTTTTTTCTTTTTCTTTTCTTTTTTTTTTTTTTTGGAGACAGAGTCTTGCTCTGTCACCCAAGCTGGAGTGCAGTGGCACAATGTCAGTTCACTGCAAGTTCTGCCTCCCAAGTTCATGCCATTCTCCTGCTTCAGCCTCCCCAGCAGCTGGGCCTACAGGTGCCCGCCACCACGCCCGGCTAATTTTTTTGTATTTTTAGTAGAAATGGGGTTTCACTGTGTTAGCTAGGATGGTCTCGATCTCCTGACCTCGTGATCCCCCCGCCTTGGCCTCCCAAAGTGCTGGGATTACAGGCATGAGCCACTGTGCCCACCGTATTCTTTTTTTTTCTACAGATAATCTATTTGATGAAATATTTTGTTATACATTTATATATAAATCATTTTCTGTAAATAAAATTGTGTTTTGAGCATAGCTTGCTTGCTGTGTAAAAAAGATGAAACAGAATAAGCAAACTGAACATAGAGGAACAAAAGAGAGCATTGTGTAAATTATTGGGAATCCCTTTGTAATCCAGAGATTGCTTTTGTAATGAAAAACATTCATCTTTTGTGTAGTTCTAAATGTTCAGGTATCAGGTGTGCTTTACCAAGCATACCTGCATAGGAAGAACACCATTATCAGTTATTTTGTATTTTATCATGTTCCTTTTGTATTACACGGTTCATTTTAAATTCTGTAATGAGCATGTACTTGGGCCTCTCTCTGTCAAATTATTTTTTAAAGCAGTTTTAAATGACTCATGAAAGATAATGCTTGGAAAGCAACATCATAAGGTAATTCTGATATGATTATTTACATAAACTTGAGTCCCAGCTATTTAAGCAGTGTTCTCAAAAAAGAGGTTATGGCCTATTGAGAACAAGCTCTCTAAAAGAAACTCACTGTGAAGTTTTATATCAATGAAACTGTTGTGGGAAGAGAGGAAGAAAGAAAGAGAAGGAATGAAATGAGGTAGAATGGGAGATAGAAAAAGAGAAGAAAAGAAAAGAGGGAGGGAGTGAGGGAAAGAGAGTAAGCAAGCTCTTTTTTAGAATAACTGACTTGTCATTATTGAGTACAGGAATGCCATATGTGTGGGGGAAAAAAGTTCTGGAACCAAAGTGCTGAAAACACAACCATTTAAAAAATAAGTAACTACTTTTTCAACAATTAACAAGATATTAAGTACTATTCTTAGCATTGGATATGAAGAAGCTGTATTTAGCTATTTATATATAGATTTTTTAATCCTTGCAAAATAGACTGATGAGATTCATTTTCAAAACTTCTACAAATCAATAGAAAGAAAACATACAGCCCAATTTTAAAAATGGGCAAAATGCTTAAACAGCCACTTCACAAAAATGGAAATCCAAATAGCCAATAAACAGTGGTACCCAACACTCCTATGAGGAAACTGCAAATTAAAACCACCATAAAGTATCAAGCACAATCACCAGAATGAAAAAGAATGAGAGCACCACTATGTACCACCTGGAATCCTCATACACTGCTGGTAGGAGTGTAACTTAGTACAACCAGTTTTGAAGAAAGTTTGGCATTATCTACTGAAGCTGAACATATGCATATCCTATGGCCCAGCAATTCTACTCCTCTGTATATACCCAACAAAATACATATTTATAGGCACCAAAAGACACGTACAGGAATGCTCACAATACATCATAGTCAAACACTAGAAACAACTCAAATGTCTATCAGAAGCAGAACAAATAAACCATGGTATATTTAAGCAACAGGAACAAATAAATCATTGATATATGCAATAATATGGATGAATTGAAGAAACAAATGCCAAAGCACAAGAAACCAAGAAATATTAAATATGTATGATTCTGTTTACATAAAGTTCAAAAACAAGAAAAACTAATTTATAGTGAGAGAGGTAGGGTGCTGGTTACCTTTGAGGAATGATGGTGTAAATAAATGAGAAGGTTATATAAGGAGGCTTTCAGGTGCTGGTAATTATCTATTTTTTGATCTGGATGCTAGTTACATGGGTGTATTCCCATCATGAAAGTTCATCAAGTGTGAAGTTATACCTTGAGCAGTTTTCCATGTGCATGTTTCAATAGAAAGTGTAGGGGAAGAAGGCTGGGCGCAGTGGCTCATGCCTGTAATCCCAGCACTTTGGGAGGCCGAGGTGGGTGGATCACAAGGCCAGGAGATCGAGACCATCATGGCTAACACAGTGAAACCCTGTCTCTACTAAAAATATAAAAACTAACCAGGCGCAGTGGTGGGTGCCTGTAGTCTCAGCTACTTGGGAGGCTGAGGCAGGAGAATAGCATGAACCGGGAGGCAGAGCTTGCAGTGAGCCAAGATTGTGATACTGCACTCCAGCCTGGGTGACAGAGCGAGACTCAGTCTCAAAAAAAAAAGTGGGGGGGCAGAGCAAGATGGCTGAATAGGAACAGCTCCAGTCTCCAGCTCCCAGCGCGAGTGACACAGAAGATGGTGATTTCTGCATTTTCAACTGAGGTACTGGGTTCATCTCACTAGGGAGTGCCAGACAATCGGTGCTGGTCAGCTGCTGCAGCCTGACCAGCGAGAGCTGAAGCAGGGCGAGGCATCACCTCACCTGGGAAGCACAAGAGGGAAGGGAATCCCTTTTCCTAGCCAGGGGAACTGAGACACACAACACCTGGAAAATCAGGTAACTCCCACCCCAATACTGTGCTTTACCAAGGGTCTTAGCAAATGGCACACCAAGAGATGATATCCCACACCTGGCCGGGAGGGTCCCACGCCCACAGAGCCTCCCTCATTGCTAGCACAGCAGTCTGCGATCTAACTGCAAGGCAGCAGTGAGGCTGGGGGAGGGGTGTCCATCATTGCTGAGGCTTAACTAGGTAAACAAAGCCGCTGGGAAGCTCGAACTGAGTGGATCCCAAAGCAGCTCAAGGACGCCTGCCTGTCTCTGTAGACTCCACCTTTGGGGACAGGGCACAGCTAAACAAAAAGCAGCAGAAACCTCTGCAGATGCAAACGACCCTGTCTGACAGCTTTGAAGACAGCAATGGATCTCCCAACATGGAGGTTGAGATCTGAGAACGGACAGACTGCCTGCTCAAGTGGGTCCCTGACCCCTGAATAGCCTAACTGGGAGACATCCCCCACTAGGTGCAGACTGACACCCCACACCTCACACAGTGGGGTACACCCCTGAGACGAAGCTTCCAAAGCAAGAATCAGACAGGTACACTAGCTGTTCAGCAATATTCTATCTTCTGCAGCCTCTGCTGCTGATACCCAGGCAAACAGGGTCTGGGGTGGACCTCAAGCAATCTCCAACAGATCTACAGCTGAGGGTCCTGACTGTTAGAAGGAAAAGTAACAAACAGGAAGGACACCCACACCAAAACCCCATCAGTACGTCACCATCATCAAAGACCAGAGGCAGATAAAACCACAAAGATGGGGAAAAAGCAGGGCAGAAAAGCTGGAAATTCAAAAAATAAGAGCACATCTCCCCCTCCAAAGGAATGCAGCTCATTGCCAGCAATGGATCAAAGCTGGATGGAGAATGACTTTGACAAGTTGAGAGAAGAAGGCTTCAGTCCATCAAACTTCTCAGAGCTAAAGGAGGAATTACGTACCCAATGCAAAGAAACTAAAAATCTTGAAAAAAGAATGGAAGAATGGATAACTAGAATAATCAATGCAGAGAAGACCATAAACGAACTGACAGAGATAAAAACCATGACACGAGAAATACATGACAAATGCACAAGCTTCAGTAACCAACTTGATCAACTGGAAGAAAGAGTATCAGCGATTGAGGATCAAATGAATGAAATGAAGCGAGAAGAGAAGTCTAAAGAAAAAAGAGGAAAAAGAAATGAACAAAGCCTTCAAGAAGTATGGGATTATGTGAAAAGACCAAATCTACGTCTGATTGGGGTGCCTGGAAGTGAGGGGGAAAATGGAACCAAGTTGGAAAACACTCTTCAGGATATCATCCAGGAGAACTTCCCCAACCTAGTAAGGCAGGGAAACATTCAAATTCAGGAAATACAGAGAATGCCACAAAGATACTCCTTGAGAAGAGCAACTCCAAAACACACAATTGTCAGATTCACCAAAGTTGAAATGAAGGAAAAAATGTCAAGGGCAGCCAGAGACAAAGGTCGGGTTATCCACAAAGGGAAGCCCATCAGACTAACAGCAGATCTCTTGGCAGAAACTCTCCAAGCCAGAAGAGAGTGGGGGCCAATATTCCACATTCTTAAAGAAAAGAATTTTCAACCCAAAATTTCATATCCAGCCAAACTAAGTTTCATAAGTGAAGGAGAAATAAAATCCTTTACAGACAAGCAAATGCTTAGAGATTTTGTCACTACCAGGCCTGCCCTACAAGAGACCCTGAAGGAAGCACTGAACATGGAAAGGATCAACCGGTACCAGCCATTGCAAAAACATGCCAAAATGTAAAGACCATCAAGGCTAGGAAGAAACTGCATCAACTAATGAGCAAAATAACCAGCTAATATCATAATAACAGGATCAAGTTAACACATAACAATATTAACCTTAAATGTAAATGGACTAAATGGTCCAATTAACAGACACAGACTGGCAAATTGGATATAAAGTCAAGACCTATCAGTTTGCTGTATTCAGGAGACCGATCTCACATGCAGAGACACACATAGGCTCAAAATAAAGGGATGGAGGAAGATCTACCAAGCAAATGGAGAAAAAAAAAAAGCAGGGGTTGCAATCCTAGTCTCTGATAAAACAAACTTTAAACCATCAAAGATCAAAAGAGACAAAGAAGGCCATTACATAATGGTAAAGGGATCAATTCAACAGGAAGAGCTAACTATCCTAAATATATATGCACCCAATACAGGAGCACCCAGATTCATAAAGCAAGTGCTTAGAGACTTACAAAGAGACTTAGACTCCCATACAATAACAATGGGAGACTTCAACACCCTACTGTCAACATTAGGCAGATCAACGAGACAGAAAGTTAACAAGGATATCCAGGAATTGAACTAAACTCTGCACCAAGTGGACCTAATAGACATCTACAGAACTCTCCACCCCAAATCAACAGAATATACATTCTTCTCAGCACCACATCGCACTTATTCCAAAATTGACCACGTAATTGGAAGTAAAGGACTCCTCAGCAAATGTACAAGAACAAAAATCATAACAAACTGTCTCTCAGACCACAGCACAATCAAACTAAGACTCAGGACTAAGAAACTCAATCAAAACTGCTCAACTACATGGAAACTGAACAACCTGCTCCTGAATGACTACTGGGTACATAACGAAATGAAGGCAGAAATATAGTCGTTCTTTGAAACCAATGAGAACAAAGATACAACATACCAGAATCTCTGGGACACATTTAAAGCAGTGTGTAGAGGGAAATTTATAGCACTAAATGTACACAAGAGAAAGCTAGAAAGATCTAAAATTGACACTCTAACATCACAATTAAAAGAACTAGAGAAGCAAGATCAAACACATTCAAAACCTAGAAGAAGGCAGGAAATAACTAAGATCAGAGCAGAACTGAAGGAGATAGAGACACAAAAAACCCTCCAAAATATCAATGAATCCAAGAGTTGGTTTTTCGAAAAGATCAACAAAATTGATAGACTGCTAGCAAGACTAATAAAGAAGAAAAGAGAGAAGAATCAAATAGATGCAATAAAAAATGATAAAGGGGATATCACCACCGACCCCACAGAAATACAAACTACCATCAGAGAATACTATAAACACCTCTACACAAATGAACTAGAAAATCTAGAAGAAATGGATAATTTCCTGGACACTTCCACTCTCCCAAGACTAAACCAGGAAGAAGTTGAATCCCTGAATAGACCAATAGCAGGCTCTGAAATTGAGGCAATAATTAATAGCCTACCAACGAAAAAATGTCCAGGACCAGATGGATTCACAGCTGAATTCTACCAGAGGTACAAGGAGGAGCTGGTACCATTCCTTCTGAAACTATTCCAATCAATAGAAAAAGAGGGAATCCTCCCTAACTCATTTTATGAGGCCAACACCATCCTGATACCAAAGTCTGGCAGAGACACAACAAAAAAAGAGAATTTTAGACCAATATCCCTGATGAACGTCGATGCAAAAATCCTCAATAAAATACTGGCAAACAGAATCCAGCAGCACATCAAAAGCTTATCCACCATGATCAAGTGGGCTTCATCCCTGGGATGCAGGGCTGGTTCAACATATGCAAATCAATAAATGTAATCCAGCATATAAACAGAACCAAAGACGAAAACCACATGATTATCTCAATAGATGCAGAAAAGGCCTTTGACAAAATTCAACAGCGCTTCGTGCTAAAAACTCTCAATAAACTAGGTATTGATGGAACGTATCTCAAAATAATAAGAGCTATTTATGACAAACCCACAGCCAATATCATTCTGAATGGGCAAAAACTGGAAGCATTCCTTTTGAAAACTGGCACAAGACAGGGATGCCCTCTCTCTCCACTCCTATTCAACATAGTGTTGGAAGTTCTAGCTAGGGCAATCAGGCAAGAGAAAGAAATGAAGGGTATTCAGTTAGGAAAAGAAGAAGTCAAATTGTCCCTGTCTGCAGATGACATGATTGTATATTTAGAAAACCCCATTGTCTCAGCCCAAAATCTCCTTAAGCTGATAAGCAACTTCAGCAAAGTCTCAGGATACAAAATTAATATGCAAAAATCACAAACATTCTTATACACCAGTAACAGACAAACAGAGAGCCAAATCATGAATGAACTTCCATTCACAATTGCTTCAAAGAGAATAAAATACCTAGGATCCAACTTACAAGGGATGTAAAGGACCTCTTCAAGGAGAACTACACACCACTGCTCAGTGAAATAAAAGAGGACACAAACAAATGGAAGAACATACCATGCTCATGGATACGAGGAATCAATATCATGAAACTGGCCATACTGCCCAAGGGAATTTACAGATTCAGTGCCATCCCCATCAAGCTACCAATGAGTTTCTTCACAGAATTGGAAAAAACTGCTTTAAAGTTCATATGGAACCAAAAAAGAGCCCACATTGCCAAGACAATCCTAAGCCAAAAGAACAAAGCTGGAGGCATCATGCTACCTAACTTCAAACTATACTACAAGGCTACAGTAACCAAAACAGCATGGTACTGGTACCAAAACAGAGATAGAGACCAATGGAACAGAACAGAGTCCTCAGAAATAATACCACACATCTACAGCCATCTGATCTTTGACAAACCTGAGAAAAACAAGAAATGGGGAAAGGATTCCCTATTTCATAAATGATGCTGGAAAAATTGGCTAGCCATAAGTAGAAAGCTAAAACTGGATCCTTTCCTTACTCCTTATATGAAAATTAATTCAAGATGGATTAGAGACTTAAATGTTAGACCTAAAACCATAAAAACCCTAGAAGAAAACCTAGGTAATACCATTCAGGACATAGGCATGGGCAAGGACTTCATGTCTAAAACACCAAAAGCAACGGCAACAAAAGCCAAAATTGACAAATGGGATCTAGTTAAACTAAAGAGCTTCTGCACAGCAAAAGAAACTACCATCAGAGTGAACGGGCAACCTACAGAATGGGAGAAAATTTTTGCAATCTACTCGTCAGACAAAGGGCTAATATCCAGAATCTACAAAGAACTCAAACAAATTTACAAGAAAACAACCCCATCAAAAAGTGGGCAAAGGATATGAACAGACACTTCTCAAAAGAAGACATCTATGCAGCCAACAGACATATCAAAAAACGCTCATCACCAGTCATCAGAGAAATGCAAATCAAAACCACAATGAGATACCATCTCACACCAGTTAGAATGACAATCATTAAAACGTCAGGAAACAACAGATGCTGGAGAGGATGTGGAGAAATAGGAACACTTTTACACTGTTGGTGGGAGTGTAAATTATTTCAACCATTGTGGAAGACAGTGTGGCATTTCGTCAAGTATCTAGAATTAGAATTACCATTTGACCCAGCCATCCCATTACTGGGTATATACTCAAAGGATTATAAATCATGCTACTATAAAGACATATGCACACGTATGTTTACTGAGGCACTATTCACAATAGCAAAGACTTGGAACCAACCCAAATGTCCATCAATGACAGAGTGGATTAAGAAAATGTGGCACATATACACCATGGAATACTATGCAGCCATAAAAAGGATGAGTTCATGTCCTTTGCAGGGGCATGGATGAAGCTGGAAACCTTCATTCTCAGCAAACTATCAGAAGGACAGAAAACCGAACACTGCATATTCTCACTCATAGGTGGGAATTGAACAATGAGATCACTTGGACACAGGGTGGGGAACATCACACACTGGGGCCTATTGTGGGGAGAGGGGAGGGGGGAAGGATTGCATTGGGAGTTATACCTGATGTAAATGACCCGTTGATGGGTGCTGACGAGTTGATGGTGCAGCACACCAACGTGGCACAAGTATACATATGTAACAAACCTGCACGTATACCCTAGAACTTAAAGTATTTAAAAAAAAAAAAAAGTGTAGAGGAAGAAAAGAAAAGAAAGGAATGTCTTTTTCAACCCTCATAGAGTCCATTGGAACAGAATTCTATAATAGACAAATTAATGAGAAAAAAACAAATAGAAGTTTATTAACATATACATACATGGGAGACACCCAGGGAATGACTTATCAAAGTAGTGGCTTTGAATTCCAGCTTATATAACATCCTCAACAAAGAATAGTGAATTTTTAGAGAAGTAACAAGACAAAAATGACTTTGAGTCTCTAGGTTGTGACAACTCCGAGGAAGGTAAACATATGGCGGATAAAGGATGGTTAGTAAACCTTGTTAACGTAGATTCCTCTGGTGCCATCTCCAGGCCAATAAGAGTCCAAAGTTGTGTTCAGTGTTAACCTCTGTTCTCCCGCTTTTCAGCAATTGTAGGTCAGAAAGCTTTCCTGAATCTGTTTCCTCTTAAATGCCTTCAGCTCAATAATTCTTCATATTTTTGGGTGGAATATTCTGGTATCTCATATATGTTAATTTAAAAATGGATAGTAATGGTGAGACAACTAACTGCATATGTCTGTCAAACTGCATGTTTGGTGCACACTTGGTACATACCTTCCATAACCTTGATGTTAGACAAAGTCCACCGTCATCCTTCCTTCTCTTTTTCAAAGATTTTATTTTATTTTATTTTGCCATTTCCTGGACCAGTTGTTGGCAATGTTCTGTGCCCTCCTCTCCTGGCTCTTCCATGGCACCCCTCCCCATGGAAGGCTACACTCCCTGCCCCATTGACAGCAGGTTTGGCCATCCTCAGAACTCATATCGTCCTTACCACATGTCCTTTAGGAAGGAAATCCTCACTAGACCTTCAATCCCAGCCCTGCCACTTTGGACTGGCGTGATCTCAGACAAGAAATTTAAACTAAGGCCTCAGTTTCCTCATCTGTAAAGCAAGATTAAAACTGCAAAGTTTGTTATGACAATAACATGACTTAATTCAGGTCAGAACAGGGCAACCTCTGGCTTATAGTGAGCACTCAATAAATGCAAGTTGATGTTACTAGTGGCACAGTGGTCGGGCTGGATTATGCAGGGCTATACCTGGGTAAGAATCTGGATTTTATTTAGAGTATATGGCAAGAACTGTGGGACTAAGCCCAGGGAAAGAGGCCCACACGAGAAAGAAAGCAAATGTGATGACTGTTAACTCATTCTCGCCTTGAATTTAGAACTCAGGAAATAGGGAGTAACTTGGATGCTTTGACAGGTAAGGGTTTTGAATGGCCTTCACTGATGCAATCTATTCCCTCCAAACTCCTTGCTAAAATCAGGAAATACAGTTTGGGTCCTACCTGGGATGCTGCCAAATAAATATCTGGCTTAGTAAGCTCCTTCATCCTCATCCTCTTTTGTCAGATTTGAACATTACCTTTCTAGTGATGTCCCTTAGCAGAAAAAAAATGTCCCTAGAAGAGGTGACTGTATGGAAAAAGGAGAAGAGGCAAGGAGAAGCACTGGATATCAAGAGTGGAGACAAGGTCATTGGGAAGAAAGTAGAAAGCGTTAAAGATGATATAAGACTTCCACACATGAAAACCTCGCCTTTCAAAGAAGTTATTAACATAGTACATAGTGTATAACATAGTGCTGAGAACTCAAAATATGCTTAATAAATACTTGCTAATCAAATATTCACACAGATATCATAATTTTCAAATATGTAAACATAGATTTTCAAGGACTCATGATGGGAGACATGGTGAATTTAGGACTAACCCAGCTTTGAAGAGCATAAATCCATTTCAAGTTTCAAGATTAACAGAACAGTATTGCTCTTTTTCTTGCCATGTAAAACATCTTATTTTTCAAATGGTTAACAATTTCATCTTCAATATAGTAATATTTGAAATTTTTGAAAAGTCCTAATGAAAATTAGGAAACACTGTACATTTTGAGTACATTTGGGTCAAACACTGATTTAGATATTCTACACATTATTTTATCATTATAATCTCAGTAAGCAGAGGTACTCACACAAACCCATTTTTAAATTTTTAGGAATTTTTTGAGCCAGTTCTCTTACTAAGTTGAAATCAGCCATGGTGGGAATACTTGCACCTCAAAAGCTGGCAAACGCCACAAACCAGCACTCCGTCCCGAGAGCCAGTTATTATGCATTTATCATCACACTATTGCAAGGAAATATTATTATCCTCATCTTACAAATGAGGAAACTCAGGCACAGACAAGTTACTATCCTCTCCAAAGTTATCCATTTACTACTACAAAGTCAGGTTTTGGAGCTAGGCCTTCCACTTCAAACCCCATGCTGTATTCTTTAAGTATTGCTTCATAATTTGAAATCATCACTAATGATCCACTTCGTTAGAGGTGTAATTTGAATTTAATTGAAAAGTCTAACTTGCAATTCAAACAATCACTTTCTTAATTTGTTACTACTTTAATATTTAAAAATTTATAAGGACCCTTCAAATGGCACAGCTGAGGAAAACTTGCTTAATTATGTTTTCATTAATTTTGCTAAGCCAATCTCATGCCAATGGCTGTGTAATTTGATCCCAGAAGCAAAATCATTTGGAATGCAGGACATGCTCAGAAAAAGATGGCTACTATCACATGAGACCAAAACAGTCCTGTACTAATAATCACACTGTTTTATTCAACATCCAGAGACCAGTAACCTTGAAGTGGTGACCTATTTCCATGGAGAATACCTGTTGAGGTCAAAGCTATGGTAACAGTGAGGCCAAATCCCAATGTTCAAGAAATGAAGTTAAATCCTAGGACAGTGAGTTCTAAACCTAGACTGCACATTATATGGTCCCACACATTACCCCAGGACCATTTAATCAGAATCTCTGGCTATGGAACCTGAGAATTTGTATATTTTACCAATCACTTGGGTGATTGTTCACTGAAGACTAACTTTCATCATAGGTCTTGCTTTCTTCCTCTTCCACATTGTCATAATGCCATGTGTAAACAGCTGGGTCTCTCTCCCCATCAACTTAGGTATAGAATATCCAGTGGGCTCTGCCCTACATTCCAGGCACCTTCTAACTATACATTCTGCGCTCTAGCACTCCCTTCCAGCAGACCACATCTTTGTCCAAAGAACTCAGAACTGAAGAATCCTCAGCTTACCTTCCTTCCACCTCTAGAATAAGCAGATTGAAATTCTGATTAAAATCTCAGTATCATTCCCTTCAGATGAATTACTTAGCTTTATACTCCTCATTCTCTCATTCATTCATTTCTTTGTTCCATCCTTCAGTGGAAAGAGTACATCTTTTAAGTCAGTTAGAGTTTCCAGTCCTGCATTCATTTCCGACTGTGCCCTTTAATAGCTGTGTGACAATAGACAAGTGTTTGACATTTCCAAGCCTCTGTTTCCTTCCTTGTAGTATGTGGATAACAATGCCTAACTTATAGTAGATTTCAAAAATCTAAATACGATATTATGTACAAAGTACCTAGCATAGTGAAGTGATTATATCATCAACTGATTGTTTAAACAGATATTATGAATACGGCCCTTGTGCACAGCATTATATGATGGATGTAAAGAAACAAAATGATGAATAAGTTAAGAACCTGCACTCGTAAAATCTAGAGTCTAATAAGGAAGACAAGATGAACCTCTGAATTACTGTAAGATAGGAAGTACACACATTCGTAGACAAGAGACAGGGGGACAGATTAGGGCTTTTAATAGAGAATGGGATGAAAAGGAAAAAAAATTACTTAATCCTCTATGTCTGCAGATGATGAACTCCCAGGGCTAAGATTATTCAGGAAAAATTTCCTTCCCACTTCAAATATTATCTCTCTGTACTGGCTGGAAACATTCCCCAGAAGTCAGCAGTTCTGTCCAACAAGTATTTATTGGCCATTGGTCTTTTCAATCTTCTCAGGGCAGGCTACTATAACCTTTATGCCTTAGGAGAATCTACTCACTGCTTCTTTTCACAGGACTCATTTCCAAATCTAGCCCCTAGCTAATGGTTGTTTTTTTTTTTTTTTTTTTTTTGAGACAGAGTCTCCGTCTATCTCCCCTGGAGTGCAGTGGCAGGATCTCGGCTCACTGCAAACTCCGCCTCCTGGGTTCATGCCATTCTCCTGCCTCAGCCTCCCAAGTAGCTGGGACTACAGGCGCCTGCCACCACACCTAGCTAATTTTTTGTATTTTTAGTAGAGACGAGGCTTCACCGTGTTAGCCAGGATGGTCTCAATCTCCTGACCTTGTGATCTGCCCGCCTGAGCCTCCCAAAGTGCTGGGATTACAGGCGTGAGCCAAAGACTCTCTTTCTCTCTTTTTCAGATATAAAAATGCAAGTCATGCTTTAAAATCCTATCCTATTCATCACTTCCTTGAAGTTTTCCCTGACAGATCTTTGGCCTAAACTAGCCATTATTTTGCACATGACTATAAGCTCCAATTATAGTGTTTCTCAAAATTTTCAGAAATCAGACTACTGAATCTGAATCTCTGGTGATAGAGAGCTAGGAATCTTCATTGTATATACAGGTTAGATAATGTATATGTACATTAATGTTTAAGAACTTGCCACCAGTCTATTTTGCTTCATTTGTATGTTGCTGCCTCAACAAGAATGCACATTTTCACACCATAAAAAGAGGTGGTCTTTTGTAACAACAGTCTATTTCCACCACCATCAGCAGCAGCAGCATCTATCACTGTGCTAATTGTATAGTAACAGAAGGACCTTGTATGTGCAGCCTTATGCATTATGTTGCCCATAGGCAACTGAAGGAACCTCTGGGACCTTACTTGGGGACCAATGTGAGGGCAAAATTTCTGCAGTGTTAGAAATGATTTATGGGATAAAAATGTCAACCAAATATAATTAAGTAACATTTTAAAATTATGATGACATTCTCCTTTGATTCTAATAATTATCTGAGATAAATTTATGAACGAAATGGATGTAAGATTTGTTTAAATAAGTATCTTGGTCTTGTAATTTCTCAGAGCTTATACCATTTAGGCCTATTGCTACCTTAGAGTTTTGACTTGTAGCTGCCTTAACCTATTGGATTACTTTTTTTCTCCAGGAAGGAGTTTCATTAAACAACTTTTGGTATATCTATTTATCCTATGGGAACAGATGCTATAAGTCTAATATTTTTTAACTCAACCTTTGCTAGAAAGTATGACTACGGTACAAGGAAGTTTAATGAAGACACTTTTGAAAGAATGAGGAACTTGAAACATAGGGCTTTTAGAAGAAGCATAAGGCGGTTATTGTGTCTTGTAAGATAAGGAGAAGGTTAGAAATATGTACATACCAATTGCCATAAACATTAAGTAAATTTCAAGTTTCTGTCTTAGACTGCTCAGAAAGCCAAAGTGCATATCTGCAATATTGAAAGTTTTGTTTTAATATTTCCAAAGATTATCAACTTACAACCTTGAGACTAAGAACACTTATCATAAGAAACATTGGTTAAGACATTATTGTAAAAAGTGTTTACTTAAAATTAAATGTACCCACTAACTTTATCAAGATTACTTATAACTAAGACATTAGAGATCTATCTCTAGCTAACATAATACTAAAATGAGGCATAGATTCCTTTAAAATTAGGAACATAACTAAGGCATTCCTTTCTACAAATGAACAAAAACAAAAACAATAACTTTAAAATCTAGTGCATAAACTCTATTTTACATTTCAAACTCCTAGCCAGAAGATATATGCTCCTATAAAATTCCAGCCAGATTGGATACAGTGTTTAGAAAGAATGGGTACAGTGTTTAGAAAGAAGAAAAATAAATTAATTATAGACCTTTGTTTCTAGCAACAAAATGTACTAGAGATCACTATGCATTCTGGCTATAAAACACCCAAAAATGCAAGGAAAAAAAAAACCGGATAAATGGATAAAATATTCTTTTAAGTAAATGAAGGAGTTGGGAGACAGTAAAAACAGATCCCCTGAAGGTAGAAACTATGCAGGAAGGGCAATGAGCTCTTAAAGCATCGTACATCACCTGACTTCTAACAGCACAGGGACTATGAGGAGCATGGGGATGAGGGTGGTGCTAGGGACTAGACCTTGAACCCACATTGGTACATTGGTGTAGTGTTGGACCAAAAGCCACATCACAAAAGTCTAGGAATCAAGAAAGGCTATATTGAGGAAACTGCTCAGCAGAGGCAAATAGCAGGAAAGGAAAATCCAAAATCTGGAGGAAGATACCACACAGTTAACACAGGGTTCAGAACTGGAGTACAAAAATAATTCCTAAAAAGAAAAACACAACTCAGTATAAACATGAACATGACATGGTCAGTTCACAGAAGAGAAAACACACTGATAGTTAATTCAGGGAAAATGTTCTTACCCTTGTTTGTAATTAGAGAAGTGTGATTTGGGAGTACTTTATGTAAACAAAAAGACTTTGTTAATGTGTGCATAAATGTATGTGTGATGATTCCACCACTGGGTTCTCAGAACCCTGGAAGCCAGTTCCCTAGCACCCATGCAGAAGATTGGATGAGATTGATGTAGGAAAACTGATTAGCTGAGAGTAAAGACCTAAACATATTGACATCAAGTGTTCTTTCCAGATGGCTCAATGAAATCACCCAATAGGTAAGACCACAGTCAACAGAGCCCTACCTGTGCATTCAGAGCTACCAATAAGCTATTTAGTCTCCTGTTCTTCGTAATGAGCAAACAGCTAAAATTATCAAGCATCTAAAGAAAATTCCCAACACAGAAGATAGAGACCACAAATAACACATAATAATAAAAATAATCCCAGCACTTTGGGAGGCCAAAACGGGAGGTTGCTTGAAGCCAGTAATTTGAGGCAAGGCTAGGAAACATAGTGAGACCCCATCTCTACAAAAAGTTAAAAATTAGCCAGGCACAGTGACATGTATCTGTAGTCTTAGCTACTTAGAAGGCTGAGGCAAGAGGATCTTGGAGCCCAGGAGTTTAAGTTTACAGTGAGCTATGATCATGCCACTGCACTCCAGGCTGGCTAACAGAGTGAGACCCTGTCTCTAAATAATAATAATAACATTAAAATAAACCAATTTGGAGGAAACAAACACTAGTCAGGGAGACAAAAACCTCTTATCTTCAAATGGACAAGAAAAGATTTTGAAATATTTGAAAAGGTTTTATTTCAATATTTTTTTTATGGAACTATCAGTCCAGCCTGAATCAGCTCAGGGAATGTCGAAAGACAGCTCACCGTGAGCTGCTCACATTTCTGCACATATTGCCAGCAAGGTACTTACTGTTCTTTGTTCCAGACTATTTAAGGATGTTTCCAAAGCAAACAGTCTTGGAATATAGAGATAGTGTTCTCCTCTGGAGCAAAGGGCGGCATGCTTACTGCACATTATTATAGATTTGAGTTCCCTACCTCAAAGTTTCTCTCCTGCAACACAACCTACTACACGTGCAGGTGTCATCTGGTCCTCTTTGCATTACTTTGTGAAAATTGGATCTTGGAAACCAGCACAAATAATGCTGATACTCTGTTTACTGCTATGATTTGAGTAATAAACTATCTCTGAAGATGTATTTCCTCAGTCTCTGACCCAGGAGTCTCATGTGTTCTGTCAGCATACATAAAATTGTATATGGCTGACTTATTAGCTTGCAAGTAGAGTGGAGTCTCAGAGCCTTCACAGTTCTTGACAGGGAATTCATTTCTTATGTTTTGATCTTCCCCTGAAAGCCAAAATTGGCCCATGCTGAGTTTAGAAGCAGGACTTACAGAGTAGCTTCCGGGTTGTTTCAGTTTACAAAACTCAGTAGCAAGTTCAAATCCAGCTGGGAAGGGAAAGGGAGCTATTGACTATTAGATAAGAGCTCTCAGGAAAGGAGAGCTATGGTTTATTAATGGCCTAGCTTCAGCTTTTCTGAGAGTTTGCAGAAGCCATTCATAAATTAGTGGGCAAAGTCATAAATGAGTTCTAGGGAACATAGGGCTTACTGCTCCTGAACATCCAGCTGCAGAGTGGGGGAATTTTATGTATCATTCTGTATTTGGTACATTTTGCAATAGGAAAATCATTTTTCCGTTTGTTTGTTTGTTTGTTTTGAGACACAGTCTTGCTCTGTCGCCCAGGCTGGCCTACAGTGGCTCAATCTCAGCTCACTGCAACCTCCACCACCAAGGTTCAAGCGATTCTCCTGCCTCAGCCTCCCAAGTAGCTGCAATTACAGGCGCCTGCCACCACGCTGGGCTAATTTTTGTATTATTAGTAAAGACGAGGTTTCACCATGTTGGCCAGGCTGGTCTCAAACCCCTGACCTCAAGTAATTCTCCCGTCTTGGACTCCCAAAGTTCTGGGATTACAGGGGTGAGCCATCATGCCTGGCCCGGAAAATCATTTTAAAGTTACTGGATTCACGATAAAGCCTACTGCAGATCCATTGCTGTCAGCTTTCCCATCCGAGAGCGATCTGGCAAATTGACAGCTACATGGTGTCTATGACCCAACAATTGTCTGGTTCTTAAATAAACACTCCAATTCCAGGCCAGATGCGGTGGCTCACGCCTGTAGTTCCAGCACTTTGGGAGGCCAAGGTGGGCAGATCCCCTGAGGTCAGGAGTTTGAGACCAGCCTGGCTAACATGGTGAAAACCCATCTCTACAAAAAATACAAAAATTAGCCAGGCGTGGTGATGCATGCCTGAAATCTAAACTACTCAAGAGGCTGAGGCAGGAGAACCACTTGAACCCAGGAGATGAAGGTTGTAGTGAGCCGAGATCGCGTCACTGCACTCCAGCCTGGGTGACAGAGAAAGACTCTCTCAAAAAAAAAAGGAAAAAAAACAAAAACAAAAACAAAAAAACACAACACTCCGATTCCAGAAATAAAGAGTGAGGTTCATGAGTATGTGAGAAGGTATGTGTTATAGGTAATAAACTAATACTGTCCTTAAATTCTAGAAAATCATAAAATTGTAATAATATCTCTTCTTCTGACCCAGCCCCTAGAAACTGAGTAACGTTTGGCAAAATTAAGAGTTCAATGAAATACTACCTCTAGAAAATCATTTAAATTGGCCTGTTGAGTGATTTAAAATTTATTTTCCAGACCTCACTCATTATACATTAACCAGATTAATTTACACCAAAATAATATAGTTTGAGATAAAAGAGAAGATGAAAATAAAGGTATTGGAGTAAGATATAAAGGAAAAAAATTAAAGCTAAAGAGAGAGCAATGAAACCCTCTAAACTGATGAGTTATCAGAAAAGAGTATACCTGGGTAGAAGACAGTTTTAACAAATTTTCTATACTTAGTGCTTAAAATTTGAGGTTATAACTTTTAATTATTCAAAATATTTACCATTGGAATTTGTCTTCGCACAAAGAAAAATATTTTTTAAACCAAATCAAAGTAAGAGATTATTTCAAAACTTTTTCTCATTTAGGCATTATCTATCATAAAGATATATTTAGAGAATTTTAAAATCTTTTTCCTCAGCAATATTATAAAATAATATTCTTTCCTTTACATAATAATAGTCCCTTCTAAATATATATTAAGCCTATTGAATAAGTATATTATTCTACATTTATAACTGTTTTACACAAATGTGATTCCCTAATATTACACTATAAATTGTATTCTGTAATTCTGAGGAAAAAATGTTAAGGCTGATTTTTGTACCATCATTTCGTTTTAATAGTTTCTTTGATGCAAACTTTTTAATATGACTCCAAGACATAATATCATAATTAAGTTAGTTTCTACCAATTTAGTAGGAGATAAGCTATGTTGTATTACTCCAACAAAGCATCCTGGGAAAAGTCATTCATTTATTGATTCAACACACATTGATTCACTGTAGCTGTAAAGCACTGTGTTAAATTCCATAGGGAAACACTGATGATTGGAAAATGAGGCTGGCATCAAACTCCCTGTCTAGTAGAATGAAATGTTCACAAATGACAAAAATGTAGGAAGCATCATTAGAGCAATACAGATAAAGGATAATAAGCTCTGTGAGGATAGAGATCACTTATATCCCACTTTTTGTTGCATCTCCTGCACCAGGAACGTGCTTTGGTACTTTGTGTTTCCTGAAGAATAAAGAAAGAGGAGGCAATTGACCTAGGCTTGAAAGATGTAAGGATACAGACAAAAGACTCTAAGAAAACACATTTGTAAAAATCAAAGTTATACTTCTACATCTTATTTCATTAATTCAGTTCTTTTGCAGCTTGTGATGAATGGCAGAGTGTGGTTCCAAACCTCCCTCTCTGCATTGTCCTGTCACTGCAATCCAGAAAATCATCAATAGGACTAAGGGCATTGCAAGCCCATGAGGTATCACGGTTGCTCAATCCAATGAGTGTTGCATCTTTCAAAGGAGTCACTTTGAAATACACTAAATAATATCATTATTCAGTATACGCTTGAGACTTTTATTTATAAAACACTTTCAGAATCTGCATCAGTTGCTTTTAAACATTGTCAACATCCTCAGTATTCACAAAGGATCAGAAATCAGAATGGCCTTAGATCCCTTAAGAAGCAAAAAAAAAAAAAAAATCAAAACAAAAAGACAGTTGAGCAAAGTCTGCAAAATTCTGAAGGAACTGGGTTATGGGACACAGTATAGTGTGACTACGACAAATGTAAGCCCCTTTTCTAAGTATAAATTCCAACTCAAGAGTTTTTACTTCGACCTTTGGTAAAAATGCACCCTACCCTATTGTTGCTTCTTTTTTAAAACAAATTTGTTATCAAATATTTAAGACACATAAAAAGATATAAAGATTTATAATCATGAACACCTAGATGCCCACCATTCAGGTTAAGAATTAAAATATTATGATAGCTTAAGCTTGTCACATTCCCCTTTTTCCTTCCTGAGTGGGCAGCGATCATCCCAAATTAGATGCTTCTCATTACTGTGTGTTTCTTGTTTTTTGTTTGTTTGTTTGTTTTGAGATGGAGTCTTGCTTGTCACCCAGGCTGGAGTGCAGTGGAACAATCTCCGCTCACTGCAAGTTCCGCCACCCGGGTTCATGCCATTCTCCTGCCTCAGCCTCCTGAGCAGCTGGGATTACAGGCGCCCACCACCACACCACCACGCCAGGCTAATGTTTTTGTATTTTTAGTGGAGATGGGATTTCACTGTGTGAGCCGGGATGGTCTCGATCTCCTGACCTCATGATCCGCCCGCCTCGGCCTCCCAAAGTGCTGGGATTACAGGCGTGAGCCACCGCGGGCGGCCCTGTGCATTTCTTTATACTTTTCCTACATCTGCATGTAACCCTAAACAATGTATTTTTTCATAAAATTGTAAAACTTTAAGCAGTAACATACTGCAATATTCTTTTGTAATTTTTTTTTTTTTTTTTTTTTTTGAGACAGACCAGGCTGGAGTGCAATAGCGGGATCTCAGCCCACTGCAACCTCCACCTCCCACGTTCAAGCGATTCTCATGTCTCAGCCACCTTAGTAGCTGGGATTACAGGCATGCACAGCCATGCCCAGCTAATTTTTGTATTTTTAGTGGAGACAGGGTTTCTCCATGTTGGCCAGGCTGGTCTCGAACTCCTAACCTCAAGTGATCTGCCTGCCTCGGCCTCCCAAAATACTGATCATGCCACTGTGCTCAGCCTGTAATGTGTTTTTTTTTTGTGTGCAACATTATGTTAATATACATAGTTCTGGTTCATTGATGGACTTAACAGTTTGCCTCCTTTTTTTCCTGTTAGGTTGGTACAAAAATAATTGCGGCTTTTGCCATTACTTTCAGTGGCAAAAGCCGCAGTTACTTTCGCACCAACCTAATGCTATGACCAGTACGACCCTGAAGATTTTTGTTCATGTACCTTTGAGTTTATGAATGAGCTTTTCTTTAAGTTGTGTACATGCCAGGAGATTTTCAGGCTTTTATGGATAATAGGCATTATCAGTTCACCATCTATAACCAAATTGCTTTCTACAGTGGTTGATTTGTACACTCTCACAAGAAGTGTATAAAATTACAGTTGCTTCACATCATCCTTTATACTTTTAAAATTTTGTCAATCTGATGGATATTTTAATTTTCATTAAAATTACTACTAATAAGGTTTTTTTTGTGTGTGTGTGTGTGTGTTTCCTCTTCTGGTTGCTCTTCTGTGAATTGATGATGATGTTTTCTGCCCTTTTTTCTATTAAGTCGTATACTCGTTTTTAAAATTTATACAAGTTCTTCATATGTCTTGGATATATGTTGCAAAACTTGTACATGCTGCAAATAGCTTCTTCTAGTCTGTGGCCTTTTTACCATAATTATGTTATCTTTTGTTAAAAGTTTCAGTTTTCATGTAGCCAAATTTCTCAATTTTTTGATGACAGTTTGTGTTTCCTACACCTTTTTTATCTTGTGCTTATAAGGGTATTCTCCTATATTTTTCCTAAAATGTCATATATTTTGTCTTTTTTATTTAGGTCTTTAATTCATCTTTTGGGTGTGCTGTGAAGTAAGGATTTAGCTTTATTTTTTTCTATTTTGGTAACTAAATGTCTTGGCACCATGTACTGGCTACTGATCTACAAAGCCACCTCTGCCAGATATCAAGTTTTTACATGTGTCTGTGTCTAGACTCTCCATTTGTTTCCATGGTTTCTATCAATCCCCACATTAATATAACACTTTTAAAGTCACTGTAACTTTATTATAAATCTTGTTGTCGAGTAGAACAAATCATACCCATTCCCATCCTCCTCCTCCTTCTTTCTCCTCTTCCTCCTCTTCATCCTCCTCCTCCTCCTTCTTTCTCGTCTTCCTCTTCTTCTTCCTCCTCTTCCTTTTCTTCTTTCTTTTTTCTTCTTTTCTGTCTCAGATGATTATGCTCCTTTCATGTACATTTTTGACCATTGCTCTTTTCTTGCACATTTTCAGATTAGCTTGTCAAGTTCCATAAAAACTGTATTTTAGTTTTGATTGGAATTACTAAATAATGTTTTGGATGAAGCTATACAAAATCACACCTAAATTGATAGGTAGGACTTTTATAATGTGATTCTGTGTAAGACACACAAAAAATTGCTTTTTAAGTAGCTAAGACACACTGTAAGAGTGTGTAGTCCTGTCTGTTACTTAACTTAATATTCTTTTAACTCTTCTGGATGAAGAAACTGTAGTCATTTTATGGTTCTAAAAAGAGAACAATTTTAAACTTTTAAAATTTTGGTCGCTCTTATTTTATATATAAACATTTTACATTTGATTTTTTAGAGAAACAAAATTTCTTTCTCAGAACGGGGATCTTCATTGTAATTAAAAGCATGCTAAGCAGGCATGTGATAACCAGCACTGCCACATATTTTCTGCCACAATGTCCATTTACACAAAGAACAACACAGACAACAAGAGAGAAAGCAGCATTTGAAGGCTGAAAAAAGGTAACAACATAGTCTGTCTCTTCTGATGAGCATTTGTGTTGGGGGAGGACACAAAAGGAAAATGAAGGATCAAAATAATTTGAAAGTTATAGAAAAAAGCAACTGAGCTAAAAACAAAAATGAAAAAATGGATATACCGATTAGCTTGATTACAGCAATTATTTCACTCTATATGCATATACCAAAACATCATGTACACTTAAATATATGCAACTTTTTCTTATATCTCAACAAAGCTGCAAAAATACTAAAGCAATGACAATAAAAGTGGAATAAACAAGAATAAACAATAAAGTAATATATTTTTAAAGTAAAAATATTAGAGTGTTTTAGACGAGTCAGCAGTATTGTTTTATCAAAAATGCTCTTAGTAAATATTATGTCTTCAATTCTCATCTCTTCCCAGCCTGTTTTGTAAATCTGCGTTTTTGCTGTGTCTTCTGATTTTTTGACTAGCTCTTACTTGTATTCTCTATCACTTTATTCTAACAGCTTCAAATTTAATAAACTGCTGATTGTTCCTGAATATATGCTAAGGTAAGGGTTTCCACAACATTTTTTTCAATTTGCTGAGTGAATGAGAACTTGCTGTTATGGTTCCTTAGTTCCTGGGTAACTATGAAATCTCAAAAGCTTTAGTAGCAGTACACTATTAACTGCTAATATTTTTAATACCAAGACTATGTGCTATATCAAAAATTATATGAGAGTTTGTTTTATGAGGCTTAGCAAAATTAACTTAGCAAAGTTCACATATCCAGTCAATGTCAGATATGAGACTTAAACCTCAAGATGTCCAGCTCTAAAGTTTACAAGAGTAAACATCAATGCTTCTGTTATTTGTTGATATTGCCATAACACAAAATTTACTTCTGTAAAAGCATGTAAAGTGAATTCTGTTTTTCATATTGTTAGTTTCAGCTGTTTTATATATATGTTACAGAATAGGGGATATTTGCAGCCAGAAGGAATAACTTACTGCTCTCTAACATTGTGTTACAACCTATTATTGTTTCCAAAACTCTTCTGATTTCTTTATTCTCTTTTTTTGCTGCTCCAATCCTTAGATTTGCTCAGGTGATTATCAGAATTTCAAAATTATATCACTAAAGCTTTTATAATGCTTAAGAAAGATAGAAGGATATGTCTTAATCTTTTCAAGCTGCTATGACAAAAGATCAGAAATTGGGTGGCTTATAAACAACAGATATTTATTTCTCACAGGTCTAGGGACTGGGAAGTCCAAGATCAAGGCACCAGCATTGGGTATCTGGTGAGGACTCACTTCCTAGATGGCCATCTTTTAACTGCAGCCTCACCTGGCAAAGGCGTGAGGGATTTCTTTCAGGCCTCTCTTATAAGAACAGTAATCACATTCATGAGGTCTCTGCCTTTATAACCTAATCATACCCAAAGACACCACCCCCCACCTCCTAATACCATCCCCTTAAGGGTAGGATTTCAACATATTAATCTGGCAGGAGAAACAGTAATTCAGATCTTAGCAGATAAAATAAACTAAGTAATGTAGAATGAAAAAGAAAAGATTTTTTTCTTCTTTTTTTTTTTTTTTTTTTTTTGACAGAGTCTCGCTCTATCACCTAGGCTGGAGTGCGGTGGTGCAATCATGGCTCACTGCAACCTCCACCTCCCAGGTTCAAGCAATTCTCCTGCCTCAGTCTCCCAAGTAGCTGGGATTACAGGTGCCCACCACCATGCCTGGCTAATTTTTTGTATTTTTAGTCGAGACAAGGTTTCGCTATGTTGGCCAGGGTGGTCTCAAACTCCTGACCTCAGGTGATCCACCCACCTCAGCCTCCCAAAGTGCTGGGATTACAGGCATGAGTCACCTCACCTGGCCTAGGTATTTTCTTTAAAAGTCTCAATATTCTAGACCAAATATTATTCATAAAATAATACTCCAGGAAATTAGAGGAAAATAAAGTATACAGTGATTGCTTAGAGTGAGCGATGTATATATACTATGGCCCATTTATATTTTACAAACAAAAACAATTTTTAAGAGCTATTTGGGTTTCCAAGACTAAGTAATTAACATGGCAGTTGTCATAGTACTGTTAAGTATTAATTTAATAAATGATTATCTCACTTGGTATTCCAAATATGTCAAATTGAAAATAGCTTCCTGGCCAAATAAGAATATATGCAACTTTTAATAAAATGATTACAAAAGTATATTTTTTCATAGCATTAAAGTAAGTATCATAGATGTTTCTAACCTGAATAATGTACAAAGATAAATTGTTCTGATAACATTGCTGGCTTCAAGTTGTATCACCACGCTGGATTCCAAAGCATCTGATACTTAGTATCTCTATTGCTTTCCTAGGGATCAAGGTTTCAAAAAGATCCAAAAAACTGGGTTCACAGAAGAAGACTGAGTGTTGTCTGACCTCAAGCGTACGGGATGCCAGGCCAGGTAAGTGAATTTGTAAAAATAAATAATGGGCTTAGTATTTCTAGAAAGAAATAATAAACAAGAACACCTATTTCAATGTGGTAAGGGGAAGACATTCTTAAAATGATAGGACATACCTGAGACTTGATAATTTAAAAATGAAAATAAAAATACATGATGTGGTAAAACTAGCTTTCCAGTTTGAAAAAAAAAAAGAAAGAGGACGTTCTATTTTCTCACATCTTTCTCCAAAATAATTCCTAGGTAGATAAAAAATATCAGAAGAGGCCGGGCACGGTGGCTCACGCCTGTAATCCCAGCACTTTGGGAGGCCGAGACTGGCGGATCACGAGGTCAGGAGATCGAGACCATCCTGGCTAACACGGTGAAACCCCGTCTCTACCAAAAATACAAAAAATTAGCCGGGCGCGGTGGCGGGCGCCTGTAGTCCAGCTACTCGGGAGGCTGAGGCAGGAGAATGGCGTGAACCGGGGAGGCGGAGCTTGCAGTGAGCCGAGATTGCGCCACTGCACTCCAGCCTGGGCAACAGAGCAAGACTCCGTCTCAAAAAAAAAAAAAAATCAGAAGAAAACACAGCTTATGGATAAACATTATTATATATTGGAGGAAGGTCTTCCTTACCATGACATACCATGCCAAATCCAAAACAAAAATATTGTTGAACTTAACTCCCAGGAGTGATTTAAAATTAATAATTAAATAATTAAAATAATAATAATAGGCAAAACTAAAAGTAAAAATAAATCCGTATATTTGCATCAATATGCTAGAGGGTTATCTCCAACAAAAATGGTTTCAATAATAGACTGGATAGTAAACAAAGAAAAAATGATAATAACAGGCAGTTCAAAGAATTAGAAATGTAAATGGTTTAAAAAACACATGAAATGATAGAAACGCAACTTCAGACTTGAAGATGCTGTTTTTCACTTATCATATTAGTAAGTATCTTACAAAACATTAAAAATATCCTGAATTGATAAGAGCATGATAAGACAGGGTTCCCATGTGCTATTGATAAAAATATGCATGGGTACAACCACCATGTTTGCAGGGCAAGTAAGCAGTATCGACTAAAAGTTTAAGTGTGCATATCATTTAACCCAACAATTCTACTTCTAGGTATTTATCCTAAAATGTTTACAGTATAAATATTTAATGTGTAATGACCATGTGTCTAGTCCAGCAATTTGATTGCAGCATTATAAGCAAAGCAAATGTGTAAACTAAGCTAAACAGACATACTTAGGAGACTGATTAGATAAGCTATTGTACATATAGCTTTTTAAAAATCGAGTAATTTTATATATATTACCATAGAAAAATATCCATAATAATTTAAGTGAAAAAAAAGTAAGTGAAAAGCAATATATTAAGTGAAAAAAGCAAGCCGTAGACTAATATGTTTAATACATTTGTTTAGAATAATCCCATCTATAACATGTTTATATATGTGTGTACATATATGTATAATTTTATATATGTATGTTACACAATATTGAATTTGTTACAGAATTCTATATTTATTATTACTATTGACAATAGAATAGATAGATAGATAGATAGATCAATAGATCTGATTTTCTTCCTCTTCGTCTTCTATTTCCCTTTCTCACTTCTTTGGTAAGGCGTCCTTTCTTATTTAGGATGGTGACACTTCAAAGCTATGCTAGAGAGCTAGTTAATATGAGCGACAGAAAGGTCTGTAAAAGCTGCAATTGTGAAAAACTGAAAAGACCCATGCCTTGTTCCCAAGGAGGACCTCCCAGGACCTTCCAGGAGGGAGCCAGGGACCAGTGTCATTACCTTGAGAGCCTTCCAGGAGGGAGGGAGTCCTCCATAGTCTGAGACAGACAGAGAAGTATCTGGAGTGGGGAGTGGAGAAGGAAAGAAACTGGAATGAGAAAGGTCTTCCAAAGTCCATTGCAGGCAGACGCTGAATGGACTAAGGGCAACAACTTGGGAAAAATGAAGAATTACTTTGTAGGTGTTTGTTCCGTATTCTATTTGTATTTTATCAGTGGACTAATAGTAAGAGAGTTATCTTTCTTCCTCTTTCTGGTAATGGAGTATACCTGCACACTTTTCCAGATGTTGTTACAGGAAGCACTAGGAATATTTATCAGAAGATTCTGAGATTATGCACTGAATTGTTAAATCCTAGGGAACAAGGTGGGGATGAATATAAAACATTTTCTACTTCATTCAGTTCTACATTTTTCAATTTTTTAGAATCAAAACATAAATTACTAGAAAAAAAAACTATTATCAATCTTTTTTTCTGTTTCTGTTTTTCCTTAGGCAAAGCATCTCAGAAAGATAAAGGTTTGGTTTTCACCATTTAATTATTTTCATCCATCTTTAGTGGAAGAGCATGTAGGAATCAACACATATTTATAAAGCATGTGCTATGTGAATATAGCATTCTGCTCCAGAACATGAAAAAAAAAAGATGTTGAGCTTTTCTTTGGGGAAACCAGACTACACACATGAAAAGTGATTAATGTAAAGCAGAAGTTACATACCTAGAAATAGTAAGCTTTATAGGTGATAAGATATGAAGTGAAGTAACTACGGTCAGAGAGAGAGAAATTCGGATAACCAAGGAAAAGATAGTCAAGTCACTACTGTAAGCCAAAATCTATTAGTAACCTTTGAGTGTGTGGTGTCAGCAATGTGTTTAGAAGTTAGCTATCAGAGACTGAAAGAATTATGAGAAAACACGTGTCTAAATTGGAGGCATGTGAAGAGCCTCGAGAAAGCTCTTGTCTTCATAGAATCACAAACTTTAGCACTAGCAGAAATCTGATAAATCAGTCTCTTCATTTTATACGTGTAAGTAAGTGAGGCCTGGGGAGGATCAGATAACCAGCCAAAGGTCTGTAGCCAGTAAATTAATGCTGGAATCCAGACCTATGGGCTTGCTATCATTCACAAGAATTACATTCTTTAAGTTATGATCTTGGGTTCTTATTGTCTATCAATAAAACTAATGTTCAAATATATGTTCTTTTCTAAAGCCTTTTAAAGTATTTTAAAGTTCATAAAATCTAGGAAGCCATAGATGATCATTCTACACTTTTTTAGAACAAGATTACTGAGAATGCAACTGAATTTTAGAGACTACCAGTCACCAAGTAAGTTGCTCACGCACTACTCAGATTATCCTGATAACATTTGGATGTTCAGGAAGGTCTTGGTTAGCACCAGTGACTATCCCTGCTTCTGCTGAGGATTTTAGCCACAAGTAGGCAAAGATCCCCAAGGTGATAGCAACAGTTTGAAATACACCATTTATAGCTGTCCAAGCAATCTTTCAAGCAGATTAAAATTGAGTCTCTGTCACTGGTTTTAATGGCATAGATTTAGTACCTTTCAGAAACTCTTTTACTGAAGTGTTTGAAAATTGGAGACACTATCAAATCATATTTCCATTTTATACTCAAAACCTTTTGAGAATTTCGAGAAATGCTTTATTTTATGGGATTAAATGACTTAATGTATAATGTACATAGAAAATGTTGCTTTGAATTATCTTTCACAGAGTTTAGAAACAATTATGAAAAAATGATCTGCTAGTCAAATATTAAATGGTAATGTTTTCCTTCATAATTATCATGCACTGGGGCATACTGCTAAAATGACTAATTAATGGCTGTATTAGGCAGGGTCCAACTAGAAGACAGAAACTACAGAGTAATTTGAACAGGCAAAGTTTAACACAAAATTTAAATCACAGAATTATTAACTGTAACAGCGGATGGAAGAATTAGCTAGTGAGAAGTAAAGAGAATGCTCAATATAAGAATAGCAGTTGTAGGAGCAGCTACTGCCCTTAGGGCTGAGACATAGCATTTAAAGAAGAGATAGATCTGGGAAAGGCCCCTTCCAGGGATCCGTCCCCCATTAGAAAGAGCATAGCCATGGTTCAGTGGACGACAGAGAAGTCTGAGGCTTTGTTTGATGCTGGTGTCTTGGGGAATGCTGTTCACAGGGGTTGCAAGGTGGCAGCACTCTGCTGCAAGGCCTTCTGTGCAGATGCCAGGGGCAGTCACCCACAGAGAAAGTCCAGGTGCTGTTGGCCCCTGGCTGCTGCTGTAGCCTGGCACTACAGAAAAAGGGCCCACAACAGGAGTCTGCCCAGAAGAACACACTGCTGCCAGGAAGAGAAAAGTCACTCCTCCAGCATCCCTTGGGCACTCTTCTGACAAAGCTTGACAGCTGGCCAGCTGGCAAAGGAGAAATATTTTCAGAGTCCAGCTGCACTGCTCCAGTGCAGAAAATGAAGGGTAAAATTGGGCTGAGATGCCATCAATTGATTAGCAGCACAACTGTTCAGTTGGGTTCTGATAAACGGTTCTGGTTATCTGTCGTATTAGTCAGGGGTCTCTAGAGGGACAGAAATAATAGGATAGATGTGTACACAAAGGGGAGTTTCTTAAGGAGTATTAACTCACATGATCACAAGGTTCCACAATAGGCTGTCTGCAAGCTGAGGAGCAAGGAAGCCAGTCTGAGTCCCAAAGCTGAAGAACCTGGAGTCTGATATTAGAGGGCAGGAAGCATCCAGCAGAGGAAAAAATGTAGGCTAAGCCAGTCTAGTCTTTTCACGTTCTTTTGCCTGCTTTTTATTCGGGCCACGCTGGCAGCTGATTAGACTGTGTCCACCCAGATTAAGGGTGTGTCTGCCTTCCCCAACCCACTGACTCAAATGTTAATCTCCTTTGGCAACAACCTCACAGACACACCGAGGATCAGTACTTTGCATCCTTCAGTCCAAGCAAGTTGACACTCAGTGTTAACCATCACATCTGTATTCTTCAATTTTATCTCTGTTAAAATGACAATTCCTGTTTAACCGATATTAGTTGTTGGGTGTGGAGGGTGAGTAAATACCTCCTTTTCACCTCACTCATGTTTCATGGGGAGGAACTTCCTCTCTCCACTGCTTCATCTGGGAGTGGTGTATCTGATTGGCCAGTTTGAGAGAATAAGCAGGAACATTTGGCTCAGTGGCTTCCTCCTGCTCTTTCCAAGCCAGCCTGCCTTCAGGATGTGTACTTGCTTCATCATCATTAAAGTACATTCAGAAGGACATGTGTGTAATTCAGGGGTAGAGAGTGTTAGGTGTGCACACATCTAAGCCACATTCTTCAATTCAGCCTTTATCAGTAATAGATAATTTCAACCTCTACCCTATTCCTGCATGTCCACTTCTCAGTTGGTTCTGAATTCATGTGGGAAAAGACAGAAATGGTATTTATTGACCCAGCTGAAACTCCAATATTAATCTACCCAGCTTCTTAAAGAGAGGCCTATGAATTTCCCATTTCAGCCTGTAGAAACTCTAAATTTGCCCTAACCTCAACCCTCCCTCTACAAGCCCTAACCTAACCACCATTAGGGTTAGGCTACATTTGCCCTACAGGAACCCTGCTTCCTCCTTTCCATTCTCTCTGCCCTCCACAGTTTGATGCACAACTGCACTAAACCACACACATACATACATATGTTCATTTTCAAAACTTGACTTTCAGTCATTTCATTGCCACCTCAGTAGTAAAGCCATGTGTTATCTTTGCCAAGGGTGATGGGTTTTTGAATCTGAGTTCTAACTTTGAAACCTAGGGCTATGAGTAAAATATCCCACATCAGACAGTTGATGGGGCCGCACATATTCTTCCTGGTGCACTTGAAATTGTAGCCACAGACAGTTTCTAAATGACCTACCCAACTTGCCAGTTTTCTGTCTGGGTGCCCCCTGCTTTCAAATGCTAACACTGAAAGCCTCTATTAACATATGCCCAAATTCCAAAGCACTTTTCACTTAAATTTGACATCCCCCTGCAAAAATGTATAAGGCCTCAAAAGGAAAATGAACCACATACAGTTTGTGTCCTTAAGAGTTTACAATCTAAAAGTCAAAATAAAGAAAGTACAGAAAAGAGTTATATACGTAACAAATAATATGGGGTTCACAAAAGGTGAAAGCACACTTGCCTGGAGTCAGCAGGAAAGGCTTCAAGGCAGAGTTTGCATTTGGGAAGGCTTTGCAGCTTAGATATGATTTGGATATATGGAAATGGCACAGGGACGAGTGGGTCGAGGGTGAGGGAATAATAAGGTATGCTAGTGGCAGGAAAAATACAAGCCTTCTGACTCTCCAGCCAGGCTCTCAAAGCCTCCATTTACTTTAGGATCTTTAGTACCAGGGCAGGAATGCCACCCACATTGCATTGTTTGGACAGTCAATGACATCTGAATGTTTGAGCTCTTAGGCCCATTCCAGGCACAGGCATACATGACAGCTAGTGTGAGCAACATTCTCTCAGAAACGCCAAGCAATACACACAGAACAGTGAGCAATTGCTTTACTGGGATGAAGTGAACTGTAGAGCGAGAAGACAGAAAACTAAGTTTGGAACAGATGGCGGAAAGCCTTTAGTAACTGATTAAAAAGTGTAGACTGTATGTAGTTTGTGCAGTAGAGTCAGAGATTTTGAGCAGGAGAGCGGCATATCCTTTCATTTCTTTTCTTTTCTCTCTCTCTCTCTCACTCGCTCTCTCCTAGAGAGGCTTGTGTTATCACATTTGTCCTTTTGGAGGGTACACTTTTCAATTTTGTTCCTTACGTGTACCTTACCATATTATTTTCTCTCACATCATTCTCCATTCCTGTTCCCATTTCCTTCTCCCACATTAATTATGCCTCCAGTGTTAATGTTTTTGGAAATGTATGTATCTGTGAAGAAATATACATGCTGTATAATTTTAGATATTGGTATCCCTGTTTAATGTGTGTAATTTAATATTTTGTAAATATACTGTAGAGACTTTTCTCTTGTACTGTAGAGATTGTTCTCTCTCTTGATCTACATAAATGCTTTATATCATAGAGGCTGTTGTCTTCCTTACATTTTTCCTCAGTACTGTTTGTAATACCTCTCCACGTTGCCACTCATTGTGCATCTGGTTTATTACTTTTCACTGATGCAGAGAACTCCCTAATCGTCTCTTCCAGAGCTTACAAATGATTTCCCTCGTGATCGACAACTACATTGCCTCCAACTCCCTGCTGTCATAAGCAATAATGCAATAAATATCACAATTCGGATCCTATTTACTGAGGACTTGGATTTGTGGAGTCAAAGGGTCATTGTGTACTCAATTTCGCCAAGCCCCAGAAAGGCTGTGCCCATTTAAATGTCCAATAGCAATGCCTGCAGAGTCCTGTTTCCTCACATCCTCACTAACACTCTATATTCTCCAATCTGTAGCTTTCATCAGTCTTACAGATATTGTGTCACATACAAACACACATACACACTTATGTACAGATTTTTTTCCTTAGGATAAAATGTGGAATTACAATATTGTTAAGCATGAACAACCAAAACAGACTACTTTGAACCTACAGAAGTTTTGAATATATGCTGTGCTCTGAAAGGCCTTATTTTGACAGGAATTTCTTAACAAAGCTTATTGTAGCAACAAATATTGACTGGCTGACTAGGCCAACAGAAGCAAGGTGCAGATGAGAATAAATTTAACTGTTTTTCTTTATTTGATGTAAAAAGGTAATAAGTCAGGTCAAAAACCTCCCATTGCATTTAAATATCTGCAATGTAATCTTGATGTTGTAAGCCTGAATTAGCTTATGAAATACATTCCTGTTATCCTTTATTATTATATATATATATTTTTTTTTTGAGATGGAGTCTCTCACTCTGTTACTCAGGCTGGAGGGCAGTGGCGTGATCTCGGCTCACTGCAAGCTTTGCCTCCTGGGTCCATGCAATTCCCCTGCCTCAGCCTCCCGGGTAGCTGGGACTACAGGCACCCGCCACCAGGCTCGGCTAATTTTTTTGTAATTTTAGTAGAGACGGGGTTTCACCGTGTTAGCCAGGATGGTCTTGATCTCCTGACCTCATGATCCACCTGCCTTGGCCCCCCAAAGTGCTGTGATTACAGGTGTGAGCCCCTGCGCCCAGCCTCTGTTATCCTTAATATAAGTTTGTTTGTTTTAGAGATAGGGTCTCACTTTGTTGCCTAGGCTGATCTCAAACTCCTGGCCTCAAGCAATCCTCCTGTTTCAGCTTCCTGAATAGCTGGGATTATAAGCACAAGCTACCATGTGCAGCTCCCTTAACATAAGTTTTAAATAACATCACCAATATATTTTTCCATTTCAGTTTTCCATTTTACAGAAGGCCTACAATATCCATATATTTTGCCCAGTTTAAATTGGTTTTTCTTTGTTTTTATTTGCCTTGATTTGCTGGAGTCCCTTGTACATGCTAGAATAATTTTATCACTTGTTAGTTATAGATGTACAAGTGTCTTCTCCCAATGTGCCTCTCATTTCTTAACTATGTCTATGTCAACCTTCACTCAACAGAAACCTAAGTTTGGGCCGTATGTTTTGTGCTGTGAGGTCTGGTTTAAGCATTCCTTCCCCAAAGCTATGTCACTAAGACACAACTCTACATTTTTTTATAAGCTTTATAATCTTATCTTTCATTTTTAGGCTTTTAATATACTTGGATCTTCCTTAGGATCCAACTATAGTTGACTCTTGAACAACATGGGTTTGAACTGTGTGTTCCACTTACACCTGGATTTTCTTCCACCCCTGCCAACCCTAAGACAGCCCTTCCTCCTCCTCACCCTACTCCACATTGAAGATAATGAGGGGGAAGACTTTTATGACAATCCACTGTCACTTAATGAATAATAAATACATATTCTTTATGATTTTCTTAATAACATTTTCTTTTCTCCAGTATACTGTATTTTTGCAAATACTGTTTGCAATGTATAACCCACATAACATACAAAATCTGTGTTAATTGACTGTTTATGTTATCAAGAAGGCTTCCAGTCAATAGTAGACTATTAGTAGGTAAGTTTTTGAGGAGTCAAAAATTAAATGTGAATTTTCAACTGAGTGGGTGGTTGACACCCTTAAACCCTTCATTGTGCAAAGGTCAACTGTATATACTTTTCCATAAAATAATCTGGTTTTCCAATGCAGTGAGATTTTTAAAAGTTATTTCCTGATTGATGTGTGAGGACAAGTGTATTATGTCAAGATTGACTATTTATTATGTAAGGATTATCTCTGGGCCCTGCCCCTTTGGTCTATTTTCCTACTCTCATGTAAGTTCCAAACTTCTTAAATAACTTTTTTAATATTATGTTTTCAAATCTGAGAGAGCATGCCCCTCACTTTCACACTTCATTTTCAAAATTATCCCAGCTATTAAAAGACCTGTATTCTGCCATGTTATGCTGATCGTTAAGCTATGGTCTTTCAGCTTCCAGTTAACCTCTGTACTCTCTTTGTACATTTACGCCACTAGCAAAAGGAGAAATGCAATTACATTTCTCCTTTTCCTAGTGGCGTCCTTTTAGGATCTGTTACTAGGGGATAATAAAGGGTGCCTGGGAGGAGGAAGACAAGGGATCGGTTCCTTCCTATCTGCTTTTTTTCCTGTTACTGTTGTCCCAGCCAAACTTCTTCACCCCAAGAGCAGTGTATAACCACAAATATTGATTTATTTGTTTTTTCCATATATCCATGCTTTATATATTTGAAGCTATATTATTATCTGCATATATGTTCCTAATCAAAACTTCAGTCTTTGTTTTTTTGAGATGGAGTCTCGCTCAGTCACCCAGGCTGGAGTGCAGTGGCACGATCTCGGCTCACTGCAACCTACACCTCCCGAGTTCACGCTATTCTCCTGCCTCAGCCTCCCAAGTAACTGGAGCTACAGGTGCCTGCCACCACACCAGCTAATTTTTTTTTTTTTTTGTCTTTTTATTAGAGACGGGGTTTCATTGTATTAGCCAGGATGGTCTCAATCTCCTGGCCTCGTGATCCCCCCGCCTCGGCCTCCCAAAGTGCTGGGATTACAGGTATGAGCCACCGTGCCCGCCCCCAGTCTGTTTTTAAAATCAGTATATATACATGTTCTCCTTTATATCTTCTCATTTCTTTTAGTTTTCAATTAGTTTTGCAAGATGTTGAATAGTTACCACATCATTATTTTGTTCATTTTTCTGGGATACACATTTTTTATTTTCAATTACTCTGCATCCTTTTGGTTTAAATATGTTTTTAAAGACAACATGGTAATAATTTAATCCAATGTGAGAGCATCTGTCTTTTTATTAGCATTTTAAACACATTTACATGCAAATTATTATATTGGTATTACATTCTGTCTGATTTCTGCTTTCTTTCTTTTTTTTTTTTTTTTTTAAGGCGGAGTCTTGCTCTGTCACCCAGGCTGGTCACTGCAACCTCTGCCTCCCAGGTTCAAGCAATTCTCCAGCCTCAGCCTCCCAAGTAGCTGGGATTATAGACACATGCCACCACGCCCAGCTAATTTTTGTATTTTTTAGTAGAGACAGGGTTTCACCATGTTGGCCAGGCTGGTCTCGAATTCCTGACCTCAGGTGATCCATCCACCTTGGCCTCCCAGAGTGCTGAGATTACAGGTGTGAGCCATCGAGCCCGACCTGATTTCTGCTTTTTTACTTTCTGTTTTCTATTTCCACACTTTCTTTGTTTCATTTTTTCTTTTTTTTTACCTTCCATTGAATAGGTAAATTTTTATTCTGTTAGAAACTTAAAACCTATATTGAGTGTTACAATAGATTTTCTTGAGCTTCGCCCCCCAAAAAACCCAAAAATCTTAGCATACACTTCCCTTGCTCTGCTCCTGTTGCAATAATAAAAATAGGAGAAAAAAGAAAATATTTCTAGTAAAACAATCCAATAGGTTCCCATTACAATTACAATAGTAGTGTAAAGAAACAATCAGGGTCATGCAAAACTAAGTCAGACATACCAGCTGATTAAATGATATTGTAATAATCCAAACAATGTAATAAGAACTTGATCCAGAGGGTTGGAAATGGAAATGTAAAAATTAATTGAGATTTTTAGTTTATTAGAGCTAAAATAAACTTAACCTCAATTTCTACATTCTACATATAAACATAACACATTTACAACTTTATCAAATTTTCTTTTCAAATATGTGAATATTGGATTAAACATGAATGAACAAGGGGGAAAATATCTGGTTAGAATTGAATTAAAATGTGAGAAGAAGGCCTTAACCAGGACATCTGCAGCTGATGGGCTCTCACTATTCCTGCTGGAGTTCTAGGAAACTTGAGTTATTGAATCTGAATTGTGGTAAGGTGATAAATCACTCTGAATAAAAGAACAGAACAAGCACACAGCTTTATAGAAAGTAAAACAATTCAGCCTATAGCTGAAGCCTGAGGAAGTACTTTTACAATTAAGTGCCTGGTATTAGGTCTAGTCTCAGTAAATAATTTCTCAGTGATTAATTTTGCCCAGTTTAATTGCTGATGATGGATGACCAGCAGTTGGAAGACTAAATCAAAATTGCAGAAGCAAAGATATTAACAAAATACATTTATTCATAAGATAAACATAGTCTACCCTAGAAAAAGAATGTAACTAAATTAAATTATATTTCTTTATTGCATTGGAGTCTTCATTTTGACCAACCTAGAGATACTTGGAGAATATCTCATGATGAGTAAATACTAGCTAACAATTTTTTAAGCTCATTACTCCTTTGTCAACATTAATCATTATGGATCTTTCCTTCTTCCACAGAAGTAATGCAACATGACATGTAGACTGCAGTTGAAGTTTTAGGAAAGGGTTTAAAGGATTTTAAGTTTGACTTCTCTCAAGTTCCACAATTTCATGTCTTTGAAATGAGTATTTATGGAAATTTAGATTTATTAATTCAACTAACATTTATCAAGCTCCTAATATGTGTCAAGCATTATACTACTTGGTGAGATACAGAGTTTGTGCCATGCGGTCTTTCTGAGGCGAGTAGATGAAAATAGAAATGTGGGCATAAGTTTTGCAAGGGAGTACACTAGGGACCCAAAGGAATGAATGGTGGACTGTACTATATATCTAGCCCTGTCAGGTATAGTAGAGAGATATAAGAATGTCGAAGAGGAAGCCCTTGCTCTGTAGAACAGTTTTGTACTATAGGAAAGGTCAGTACTTTGCCCGAAGTTACAAAGCTGCTAGGAAGCAGAGAGGGACTCAAACTAGCCCTATACTGTAAGTAAAGAGAAGGCAGTATAATTTGTCCCCAGTCCCAAATTTGAGAGCTTTTCTGGCTCCTTCCTGGGAATTTCACTTTAAAGCCTTCTAACTGACACCCTTCCAAACACAGAGAGAGAGAGAGAGAGAACTCAGGTCAGACCCGACTACCCAATTCTTCATTCTTTATAATTAATAAACAACCAAAATCACTAGACATACAGAAAAACACAGCTGCATCGAAGGAAAAGAAACCAGACTATTTAACCTTATACATAATTGTTATAGAAACAAAACAGAGCTTAAGATGGGGGGAGGAAGCCCTTAAGAAGTCAAGAAACTTGAGAAGCTATTTCAACCATAAAACAAGAACAAGATACTAAGGAACCAATTACAGAGCAAGGAAGAACTTTAAAAAGTTAAAGTAATTGCTCTAGTAAAACAATTCAGTAAGACGGATTGAAAAACAAAGCTGAGAATGTTCCTAAACACAAAGCAAGAAGACAAAGATATAGAAAATACGAAATAAGGAAAAAAAAACACTTAAAAATGAAATCAGAAGGTCTACCATTTGACTAACAATGACTCCAGGAAAAGTGAATGGAGAAAATGGAGTGAAAGAAGTTAACAGGAGAATTAGAGAAAAAAATTTCTGGCCACGGAGAAGGCACACAGAGTGCTGAAGACAGTAAATAATATACTTTTTAAATCCTAGAATTATCCTGATGAAATATTAGACTGCCAAAGACAAAAAGAAGACAGTAAAAGTTTCCAGAGAGAAGAAAATCAACAAGACACAACTGAGAATCACATGGTTGTTATCTTTAAAACCAATGTAATAATGGTGGATTACTACAACCTCAATGTTATAGTCCCATCCATCAAGGTCCCTTTGCCCAATACCCAATATTGTTCAAATTGCTCATCCAGTTCAATCAGGAACTTCTAAATATTTTACTCTCATAGACTGGCTGACATGTTTTAGTGCCTACTTCAACAATCTCTCACCAGCAGTTTGCCTCTACCTCCAAAGGGACACAATATACCTTTTCCAGGCTACTCATGGGATAGGTCTCAACAGTTTGATCATCATGCACAGTCTCTGCAGACAAGTTCTTAATGACATCTATCTCCAGGAGCACAGTTGCAGCATTATGTCAATGCTGTCCTCCTCCAATGAGGTTCATTTGATACACTCCTTTTGTTTTTTTGTTTTTTTGTTTTTGTTTTTTTTTTGAGATGGAGTCTCGTTTGATCATCCAGGCTGGAGTGCAGTGGCGCGATCTCAGCTTACTACAAGCTCCATCTCCCAGGTTCATGCCATTCTCCTGCCTCAGCATCCCGACTAGCTGGCACTACAGGTGCCCGCCACCACGCCTGGCTAATTTTTTGTATTTTTAGTAGAGACGGGGTTTCACAGTGTTAACCAGGATGGTCTCGATCTCCTGACGTCGTGATCCACCCACCAAGGCCTCCCAAAGTGCTGGGATTACAGGCATGAGCCACTGTGCCCAGCCCATTTGATATACTCTTTAAGAACATATAAGTTAATATCTTTTCTTACTTTTTGGGTTCTGATGGCAACATATTTATCACTTACAAATTAAAATCAGCAGGCACACCTATTAATGCCCTCATTAATTTCCCTTCCCCTTCTCTGCACTTGAGAACCTCAGATTAATTCTGAGACTTTGGCAACCTCTTCTCATGCTTCCCAAGATCTCTAAACCATTTCTAATGGCTATATGTTGCCCCTGGGTCTCTGATGCAAATACCTGGTCTCTTGGCCTCAGGGTGTACACCATTAAAACAACAAATGACTGTCTACCCACTGCCCTCTACTAAAAATACAGATTCTTGTTGACCTCGAGCCTGTGACACTCTATACCCAGGTGCTCATTACGCATTAGGTTATAGAAACAGCACCCCATGAGCTCAGCATGGCTACTGAGGCCTCAAGACGGGATGGAACCAAACCTGGGGCCTCTGGTATATTCCACCTGAAAGAGGGGTTGGCTTCCCTTGTCCCCAGTTTCTTGCCAGATGCCAGAGTACTGGGGGAAGTCATTCTTCCCCCTGACCTCTTACTATCTGGAAGGCCCTTTAGGATAAACTGAGTGAACAGTAACAGGAGTTTGTAGACTATGCATGCATGTGGCACTCTTAACTATCATATGTGATGAGCTTAGTGGAATACTGCCACTTTCTATCCCTTTGCCATCATGTCCCTAATAGAGAATGGGACCCCAAAACACACATTTGGCCAAACCTAAGAGAGTTCTCTTAGTACTGGATGTCCTGGTCTCATCTTCACTTTTGTTATAAACCCTTGGGTCATTACCTAAAACTTGTACCTTTCAAAATTTAAAAAAAAAAAAAAGCTGGGAATCTCTCACCTCACAACACCCAAAAGTTTTATTTTATCCAGGTCTTGGCCTATCTTTATAAATTTTCAATCTTGCCCCCATCCCACAAGGGCTGGAGGCCAGATGGAAGGTACATACTTTCCTAGGACTAATTAATAGTAGATTTTCCCATAGGCCAGGCATTTGCTCATCTGATAGATAACCCATTTAAACCTAAACTTCCACATGCTCAGAAAGCAAACAACAACAACAACAAAAAAACCCCTGTCAGATGCAGCTGCACACCATTCTGTTGATGGCCTTATCACTATTGGTTTGGGCATTTTTACTGATTTGCAATCCACAGGCCTACATCAACTTAAGTAGGTACCTACTTAAAAGGATACCCCAGTCCTACATCCCACACAAGTTTGCAAGGGCCCAAAATCTCAATGCTTCAGCTGTCATTGCCCGAGATGACATTGCAAGGCCATCCCAAGACTTTATTGTTGGAGATGACTTTGCCCCCTGTGCTGGAGACTTCACCTCTTACACTAAAGTCTGCACTTGGCAACACCCATGGGCTGCCTGTCCTAAGGCACAAAATTGACACGTTTAAAATTTTCTTTCTGAACTCACTCTCTGCTTAGCCCGTGATCCTGGTATAGTCCTTGCTCTCTTCCAAAATACACCCCTACACTTCCTTGCCTAAAAGAAAACCTGACAGAGGTTACTAAATTAATGGTTCTTATTACTTTCCCCAAGAGGCACCTATCTCATATTAAACAACCCCTTGGGCCCCTGGGGAGAGGACTGACTACTCTGTGGTGCCTTCTCCTACTGTAACCCCATGCAGCTTTCTACCACAGCCTCTTGACTTGCATCTCCAACCGCAACCACTCCTTCTCCTTGGTTAGACACAATACCACTAATATTTACATATACTTTACTCAATCATTAGTTCATAACCAACAACATAACTGCCATACCGAATGCTTAATTTCTTGCGAATGATATTATTCTTGTTGCAGTCAATATCTTCACCACTCAAGCTACAACTGTCTTACATTTAAAAGATCATGCCAGGGCACCCAGGGGTGGATTGTCATCAATTTGCTTAATACAGTCGCTGCCTCAGCATCCATTTTTAGGACTGCCATAAGTTATTTGAAGCCCAGTCATATCCTGTCACGTTTGGCTCAGTTAAAACTTTCCTCCCTGCATGGTTGTTTGTAATACAGCCTGTTTTTTCCTAATCTCATTGAACCAAACCCAACATATTCCACGGGTGCTGCCATGATAAAACTTAATGGTTAACACCAGAGTCTTGTAAACAAGCACTCCAATTCACAGGTGTTTTCTTTAAACTAAAAAATTCACAACACCTGAGGAAAATGTAAGGGCTAACACCCGTGCACCTTAATAAAGACTTGGCCCCACAGCTCTTCTCTCTCTGTCTCTTGCTCCCCACCCGTTGGTTGAGCTCCCTGCCACCTCTAGCCTTCCCGTCAGCCTCCTGTCAACACCCTATGCGACCTGTAAGTAATAATCTTCTTTTGTTTCATGCATTTGGTTTTACCCCCTCATTGTGTCTCTCCTGCCTGATGCACCGGAATCTAGCTTTCTCCTAGTCAGGGCTCTCCTAGAAAGCGGTTATCTTGGTTTATGGTCACTCTTGAAAGACCTCAAAATCAAATTAAAAATAAACCATAGCAATAGAAATCGTAACAGTGACTTTTGCTATTAAGAAGGCAAATTTGCTATTAATAAGATTACTATAATAGGAAACAGCTATAACCCATAGACACATTTAACCATAGACACACTCAAAGCATATCAATCAGCCCTCTGGATGGAAGCGTCTCAGAAATTAATCTACAGTAGTTTTTCACTAACTGCCTATGCTGATTCTCTGACGCTACAGAGCAGTGAATTCTAAGGGGACAAAATGACTTTATCAGTCAAGGAAGAGCGTGAATAAAGGCATTTTCAGACAAGCAATGACAGAAAACTTGGCCTTTCCTCAAAAGCCATTTAGAGATGTATTCAAAATGCAGGAGGGAAGGAAGAAAGCATAGTTCAAGAAAACTGTATAGCTCCAACCCAAAATGGCCAGGAGCGGGGATTCCTAGGACAACGGCTATGCAGTGAGCCTAGAAAGCAGCAGGTACAGCGAGGAGCAAGAGGCTCCTTCAGAGGGGAGTTTTCAGGGACAGGGGGACTACAAACAATTGATAAAATGCATGAAAAGCGAGTCCACATGATAATGAAGTCACAACATTCTCCCCGGTGGATCACTTGGGGATAGTGACCTTGGATCCCTGAACAAACCCTGCACTTCTTATCTCCAAACTACTAGTTGGTATTATATTAACAATTGTTTGGTTATCCCACTTGCATTTCAATTCGTGCATGATACGGAGTGGGTATAGGGTAGAAAGGAATGGGGAGACTATGGCTTCTCAATTTTAGCTCTTTGTATTATTTAATTTGATACCATGTACATATTTTGATTTTTAGAAATTTAGATTGATAGAAATCACTAGGTGTAACAAAATTTTAATACCACATCTTTACAAAATCTTCACTCCAAAGCTCTCACTGTATTTTTTCCATTAGTTGTATTCATGCTGCCTCAGTTTTCTGGGAAAACACATTTTGCCTTTTAAAAGGAATTGTCTTTGGCTTTTGGACAGAAAATAAGGCACTGGTTACCTAATCCCTACACAGGAACTAACTTCATATAAAGACTAAAATAGCCAGTATGGTTTTGATCCTTGAAGAACACAGGGGTTAAGGGCAATAATCCAACACACAGTCAACAATCCATGTGAAACTTTTGACTCCCCAAAAACTGAACTACTAGTAGCCTATTGCTGACCAGAAACCTTACCCTACCATAAGCAGTTGATTAACACACATTTTGTATGTTATATGTATTATATGCTGTATTCTTCCAATAAAGCAAGCTAGAGAAAAGAAAATGTTATGAAGAAAATCATAAGAGAAAACATTTACTATTCATTAAGTAGAAGTAGATCATCATAAAGGTCTTCATCCTTATCTTCAGAGGAAGAGGACGGATTGTTCTTGCTGTCTCATGGGTGGCAGAGTTGGAAGAAAATTCACACATAAGTGGACTCATAAGTGGGTTACTGCTTATAGACACGTAAGCAGTACAAATCCATGTTACTCAAGGCTTGACTACACTGTTCCCCTAGGCTGTATTCTAAACCTGGTCAGTCTCAGCTGCATGTGTGACTATATTTTAACTATACGCTGATGTCAACTAACCTAAATCTCCGTTGCTTAAATCCATTGCTTAATTCCTAATCCCTGATCGACATTTCCATTGTTGGTCACAGTGAAAATTCACATATTGAATTTATTATCAGCCTTTTCAAAATTCTATATTCCTAATAACAGTAAAGGGCAACTTCACCCCACCAGTCCTGTAGGTTAAAGACCTCTAGAGGATATTATGATTTGCCTTGCTCGTCCTCCGTTCACCGTCCTTCTAGTATGATTTTTTTTTTAATTACAAAGTTTCAAAAACGAAAACAACATTTCTCAGATTCCTTTACAATCTTGGCTCAGAATAACAACTAGGTTCTGCCTACTGAATGCATTTACCCAGTTTGGGAAGACTGTCTTTTTACCTGTATTCTTTTTCAAATCAAGGGCATGGAGACATGAGGTTCTACAGCCATATTTCCAGGTCCATTCTTCATCTTTTTAGGTACTGAAAAGGAATTGTGATGGTTGCAGCAGGAAGGCTCCAGATTCTGTGGCCCAATGACAGCTGAGGCAGTAGTGTTGGCAGGAAACTAGCCACATGGTGGGATGTCTTTTGAACTCAATAATTCCAGTGATAGTCTCTGTAGTAGTAAGTCCCCAGCAGGTCAGAACTGGGATCTGGAAAGTATTTCTGGAGACCCAGGCTAGCTTCTACTCTTTTGCCTCCCCTATACTTTTCTAAGCACTGATTGCTACTGTTAAATCTCTTCCTGATTAGTAATTGAAAGAAGCCATCATTTTTTCTGTAAAGAACCTTAACTCCAAAGTTGTATTTGGTTCATTCTCTTTCATTACACGCCAGGCTAAGCAGTAAATAAATCCTGCCAGTTTTTTCTGCTATAATTTTTCTTGTGCCCAGCCACTCCTTTTCCTTTGCATATTTTTATAATGCAAAGGGAAGAGCAACCTTGGATCCTAGAATCAACTGGCGGCCTTGCTATACCCAAGCTATGTTTCTTTAAACAAATCACTTAATTTCTTGGAATATTAAATTCCACAGCTGTAAAAGGAGATCGTTGCCAGTTTATAAGATTTTGTGAAAGTTAGATACTATTTGATGCTCTGGGAAAATCATCTGACCTAATTCTTGGTATTTAGCCTTAGCCATACTATTATTAAACTCCTACCCAGTCTTCTTGTTCTTGGATCTTTCTCAGTCTAGGTCTGGAAAGAGAGTATGTCCCTAGTATGTTTTGAATAACCATGGAAATATAAAAGTAGCCCTTGACCTCAAGGAGCTTTCAGTTTAAAGAACAAAATTGAATTTTTCTGAAAAGCATGACACACATTTGAAAACAGAAAAAGTGACCTGAGATTGGTTTTTGGGGTTTTAGACTAAGAACCTTTTTGGTGAAATCAATGGAGGAACTTTCCGTGTTGATGATCTCTCTGACCAACCAGCGATTGAATTATTTTCCCTCAGTGTCTGAGATAAAATGATTAACTTCAAAACTCAAATCATATTTGCTTTTGGAAAGATGGAGAAGTATATTTTTCCCTATTTCTCCTGATAAGTGCAACTGAAATCTCCGGAAACAGTGTAAGACAAACAAGAAAATGCTGAAAGGCAGAGAAAATAAGCTGACCATTAGGGAATATAGGAATAAAGAACAACATGGTGATGAGTTATCTGGGTATTTTTCTTTGGCCTCAAATATTTCAGACTGGAATGAGATTACCATTTGAGTTGGGAGCCTGAGTAAAGCAGATTGTTTTCCCTAATGTGGGTGGGCCTCCTCCAATTACTTGATAGTCTGAATAGAACAAAAAGGCCAACCTCTGAGTAAGGGAGGATGTGCTGCTGACTGACGGCCTTTGAAATGGAACAGTGTTTTGTTGTGCTGTTTTCCTGGCTTTGAACTCAGCGGAAACGTGGATTCTTCTTGAGTCTCAAGCTGGCTTTTGGCCTGGAACTACATCAGTGGGTATCCTGAGTTCTCAGGTTTTGGGGGGACTACATTATTGGGAATGACGAAAGAAGAGAGTAAGGAAAAATATGGGTAAACACTAGGCTTTTCTTCTCCTCCTGAGTTTTCTAAATTATGTTTGGTTGTGGAAGAAAAAAGTATTGGCTGGGTGTGGTGGCTCACGCCTGTAATCCCAGCACTTTGGGAGGCAGAAGTGGGTGGATCACCTGAGGTCAGGAGTTTAAAACCAGCCTGGCCAACATGGTGAAACCCCATCTCTACTAAAAAATACAAAAATTAGCCAGGTGTGTTGGTAAGGGCCTGTTATCCCAGCTACTTGGGAGGCTGAGGCAGGAGAATTGCATGAACCTGGGAGGTGGATGTTGCAGTGAGCCAAGATCGCGCCATTGCACTCCAGCCTGGGCCACAGAGTGAGACTCCATCTCAAAAAAAAAAAAAAAAAGTATAATACTATCTGTTCTAAATATATATAATATACAAAATTTTTAATGTAATTATATTAAAATGGGCAGGTAAAAGGACTTAAAAGGAGGTAAGTTTTCCATATTTCACTTGAACTGATGACACAAGTAGACTGATAAGTTATGTACAATATTAGCAATCATTTCAAAAGCTATTCAAAAAGATACACTCAAAAACAGGCTCTGGGAAAACTGGATCTCTATATATAGAAAAATGAAACTAGACCTCTCACCATAAACAAAAATCAACCCCTAATAGATGAAAGACTTAAACATCAGACCAAAAATGATGAAACTACTAGAATAAAACAAAGGGGAAACACTCCAAGACATTGGTCTAGGCAAGAATTTTATGGCTAAAACCTCAAAAGCACAAGTAACAAAACAAAAATGGACATATGGGACTATATTACATAAAAAACTTTCGTACAGCAAAGGAAACAGTCAAGAGTGAAGCAACAATTTGTTGACTGGGAGAAAATATTTGCAAAATAGTCATTCAAGAAACTAACATCTAGGCTATACAAGGAACTTGAACAACTCAACAATAAAAAAAAATCCTATTAAAAAGTGGTCAAAAGATCTGAATAGACCTTTCTCAAAAGATGACATACAAATGGTTAATAGGTATATAAAAATATTCAATATCACTAATCATCAGAGAAATGCAAATCAAAACCACAATGAGATATCATCATACCCCAGTTAGAATAGCTATTATCAAAAAGACTAACAAATGCTGGCAAGGATGTGGAGAAAAGGAAACTCTTATACACTGTTAGTGGGAATTTAAACTAGCATAGCCATCATGGAAAATAATATGGAGATTTCTCAAGAAATTGAAAATACAACTACCATAAGATTAGCAATCCCACTACTGGGGAAAGAAATCAGTGTATCAAAGGGATACCTGCAATCCCATGGTTATTGCAGCACTATCTACATAGCCAAGATATGAAATCAACCTAAGTGTTCATTAATGGATGCATGGACAAAGAAAATGTGGCATATATACAAAACAGAATACTATTCAGCCATAAAAATGAAATCCTATCATTTGCAGCAACATGGAGGGAACTAGGCATCACATATTAGATGAAATAAGCCAAGAACAGATGACAAGTGTTGTATGTTCTCACTGATATGTGGGAACTAAAAAAAATTGATCTCATGGAAGTAGAGAGCAGAATGATAGTTACCCAAGGCTAGGAAGCATGTGTGTTGAGGGAGGAGATGGAGAAGCATGAGTTAATGGGTACAAACAGTGTTAAACAGAAGAAATTATATTGTTTGATAGCACAGTAGGGTGACTACAGTTAACAATATTATATTGTATATTTAAAAATAGGTAGAAGATTTGAAATGTTCCTAATACAAAGAAGTCATAAATGTTCGAAGTAATAAATGTCCTAAACACCCTGATTTGTTACATACCATATGTATCAAAATGTTACATGTACCTAATGAATATGTTCAAATATGTGCCAATTTTAAAAAATAACAAAATGAAAGCAATTCAATGAAAAAGAGCAATTTTTTAAAAATGGCACTAGAGTAACTGAACAGAAAAAGAAAAAAATATATCTTGAACTAAGTTTCACACCTTATAAAAAAAAATTTAACTCAAAATAAATCATGGATTCAAATGTAAAGTGTAAAGTTATAAAACACTTAGGGGGAAAAATAGGAAATCTTTGGGATGTAGAGTTAGGTTAAAAGTTCTTAGACTTGACACTGAAAACACAACCCATGAAAGGAAAAATAAGTAAGTTATACCTCATCGAAATTAAGCTTTTTTCTTTGTGAAATAGCCTGTGAAGACAATAAAAGGCAAGCTATGGACTACAATAAAATATTCACAAACTACATGTCTATCAAAGGACTGGTATCCAGAATATATAAACACTCTCAAACTAAGTAAAATAAAATAACCTAATTAGAAAGTAGGCAAAAGACAGGAACAAATATTTCATTAAAGAGGATGTCCAGATGATAAATGAGTATGTGAGAAGATGTTCATCATCATTACCATTAGGGGAAGGCAAATCAAATCCACAATAGCTATTACTACATGCCACCAGAATGACTCAGATAAAAAAGAGTGACAATATCAAATGCTGGCAAGGCTGTGGAGAAAGTGGAGTACGCATACCCTGCTAGTTAAAAATGTAAAATGGGTCAGTCATTCTAGAAGTTTAATAATTTCTTAACAATTAAGAAACTACCATATGATCCAGCAATTCCACCCCTGGGCATTAATCCAGAAAATGAAAACTCATATTCACATAGAAACTGCTACATGAATGTTTATAGCAGTCTTATTCATAAAAGCTTAAACAGGAAACAACCCAGATGTCCCTTAAGGCATGAGTTACACTGTGGTACATCTATACCATGGAAAAAGAGCAATGAAAAGGAACGGACCATTAATATGTATACCCTGTATGAATCTACAGAGAATTATGTATGAAATGTCAGTATCAATATCAAGGTTTAAAGTGTTCTGTAGTTTTGCAAGATGTTAAAATTGGGGGACATAGGGTAAAGGGTACATGTGATCTTTCTGTAGTACTTTCTATAACTGTATGTGAATCTACAATTATCCCACAATGAAAAGCTTTAAAAAAGCTTTAGACTGTTGACCAAAAATGAAGATTTCCACAAGAACGTTTGCCTTCTTGCAGCTAAACCACGTGATTCATCATTTGGGCACAACTTTCATGAAAGGATCTGAAAGTACTCCAAATTTCACCAAAGAATGAGTATCTTGAGAGCAATATTCAGCAAGTAGAACCACTGCTGCTTAAAATTATAGCCTTTTAGAAGGCAATGTAAGAACTATGGTATTTTTTGTCAGTAGTGTCTTATCGTTTTAATGTGTATTTTGATTGCACAAATGATGCCCCTTCATTCTTGAAAAAACAAACTTCATCTATTTATTTTACTGGTAACTTCCCTACCCACCCCCACATCTACTCCTTGACCCTCAAAACAACCTTCCCCTCCCCACCATGGATAACTGATACTGGACTTTTGTGGTAATAATTTTGTTGCTTTTCTCTATACTTTTCCCACCTAAATATGAGCTGCTATACACTGTAACTAGGCTTTCCAGGTTTTCAGTGAGATTATTCTTAATCTGAACTATGGAAAGAATCATTTCATTTACGTGAAGATTAAACACCTGGCAAGCTAAGCTACAGTGTTTAGCAGTTCCTGCTTAGATGGGAAAAGTATAGAGAAAAACTAGAAAATTATTACAACTTTGTAATAATTATTTTTAAATTGTAATAATTTTCTATTAAAATCAGTATTTTAAATTCATCCATGTTTCTTGTGCCTGTGATTTATCTTTTTAATTTTCATTTTTATTTCAGTAGTTTTTGGGGTACAGGTGGTTTTTGCTTACATGGATAAGTTCTCTAGTTGTAATTTCTGAGCTCGTAGTGCACCCGTCACCTGAGCAGTGTACATTTTACCTGATATTTAGTCTTTTATCCTTCACCTTCTCCCAATCTTCCCCAAGAAGTCCCCAATGTCCATTATATTCTTATGCCTTTGCATTCTTATAGCTTACCTCCCACCTTTATGTGACAATATAAGACATTTGGTTTCCCATTCCTGAGTTACTTCACTTAGAATGATGGTTGTTCATTTTTATTGCTCGATAGTATTTCATTGCATGTCTATTCCTCAATTTATTTCTTTTTATATTATAATTAACATAATTCTATGTTTATAGCATAGAATATGATATGTTGATATATGTATACATTGCGGAATGTCTAAACACCTTACTAATACTTTTTAAATCTTGCTAGTTATTATGGTAAAGAGATCCCCCAAGGGACACCATAATGACAGCAATTGTAAATCCTCGGTTATATCCTGGAGTTTTTAAATGGTGCATCTACTTTCCACTCTTAGAAAGGTAGGTGATCTCCCAATTACTCTTCTCTAGGGTCTTCTCCCCTCTCGTTATCTTAATTTTCCACTTCCATCTACCTTCCAAAGACCACCAAATTCAATGTGGCATTCCCATTTGGCATCCTTGTTGGCCGAAAGAGGAAACCCTGGGTTATGCATGGAGAAAATAAGTGCAGCCCGGAGACAGTAGCAGATTATTTCTCTGTCATGGCCCTCTTAGATTTTAACATGCCTCCCCCATGACTCCCTGCCAAGACCCTTTTCTTTGCAAAGGTAGCAAAGGTGTGTCTATGGTCTCAGCCTCCAGACTTTGGATGACTTCATCAACTTAGAAACACTGGGGATTCTGTAGAAACAGAGCTATAAAAGTCCTCTGAAGTTTAGAAAAAGTTTTGCATAATTCAGGCAAGAGTATTCTTACTGGTTCCTACAGTAACGTTTCAAATGATGACGAGTGTTTCCACTGACCTTTCCTGGGCAACATGCATGCTAATTGTTCCAGTAGGAAATGTCTTTGCATAGCTTGGTACACTTAGGTAAATTACCAATGGTAAGAACAGAAGCAACAGACTTCATCTTGAAAATAATTTTAGTTTTGAAATGAGTAATAGTTCTTTTTCACAAATTAACTTTTATTGGCACTGAACTGGTACCAATACTGTGTTTCATGGGAAATAAAGAACTCTGAGTAAACTTCTGAGTTCCTTATCTATGAGCCACTGACCCACATTACCTCCTTGAATATACATATCCAAACCTGGCCACTTACCTATGTTTCCTTTCAAAAGAGTGCTGTGGGCCACTGCTTTCTAATAATAAAACTACTATACACTTCTTATAATAATGTAGCTATATGAAAGTATGTGATATAAAATTAACTGTTTTGGCCAGGTGCGGTGGCTTGTGCCTGTGTTCCCAGCACTTTGGGAGGCCGAGGCGGACGCATCGTGAGGTCAGGAGATTGAGACCATCCTGGCTAACACGGTGAAAGCCCGTCTCTACTAAAAATGCAGAAAATTAGCTGGGCGTGGTGGTGGACACCTGTGGTCCCAGCTGCTCGGGAGGCTGACGCGGGAGAAAGGTGTGAACCCGGGAGGCGGAGCTTGCAGTGAGCCTAGATCACACCACTACACTCCAGCCTGGGTGACAGTGCGAGACTCAGTCGCAACAACAACAACAACAACAAAATTAACTCTTTCGATTTTAATTCATCTTTCTATGTTTATAGGAAATAGGTATATACACATATAAAGGTCCTTATATTTCTATTTTAATTTAAAAATCCAGACTACACATATTGTCCTAAAATTTTTTTCATATGACATATAGTAGACATTTTTCCAAATCAATCCTTTTTTGACCATATATCATAAATCACATATGCCACATATCCTCTGAGTTTCTTATAGTGGACAGGAATCCTCATATTGCCAGAAGCAGATAGAGCGGGTCTCCAGATAGCATGTGAGGACTACCATGTGCCTTTCAGAAATCCACACATTCATGATTAACATTTTCACATATACCTAGTCCTCTGTTTTTGGTGATAAAACCCCCCTCAAATAGAGCTCTTAATTGCTTGAGAGTAAAGGACAAGGGGAAAACACTGGGACTCTAAAAACGGAAACCAAACTTACAGCTTTTAAATTATAATCAAATTAGTGGCCCCAATGTATTCACTGTATCATAAGCATTGTGGTCAACAATTCACATACATTCTCACATCAGCTCTATGAAATGGCTGCTATTTTCCCATTTACAGGCGGGGGGCTGGGACATTGAGCAGTAACTTGCTCGAGGTTATCTGGCTCGTAACTGGTTACATTTTCAATTTGTTTTTTTTTTCTGATTAAAAAATATAATAGTACAAAGCAATCTACAATAGAAGATAAATACCAATTCTGCCCACCCAAATGTCAGTTCTATGTCAGGGATATCTTCTTTTAACTATTTCTAGTTTTGTATTTTCTGATGGTTACACAGCAATAAGTTAGATTAAACTCTATATTTTGAATTAACACCTTTGGGCATTGTCTACTGACTCGTAACTATGAAAGATGGAAATTTAAGTCCTTATGTTACCCCCAAACTGCCCAACATTCCTCTACATTTCTGACATATTATCTTCATCTTATTGTATACTTTTACGATATGGAACATACATAATCAATGCTTATGACTTTTATTAAAATGTTTCAAAAAACGTTCAAGTAAAAAGAAAAAAGATAATAACCAGTAGAGTTACTACTCCAGATGCTTAACTATTAACGTCAATTCCCTTTGCTAAAGAACCTCAGATATTTAAATTATGGTTAAGAAAAATGTACTGTATACTTCCAAATAGCTAAAAGAGAATGATTGTAATGTTCCCAACATAAAAAGATATTTGAGCTGAGGTGATGGATACCTCAATTACTCTGATTTGATCATTACGTATTGTATGCAAGTATCAAAATAATCACCTTTACCCCTAAAATGTGTACAACTATTATAGATCAGTAAAGAAACTTCTTTAAAAAAAGTTGTCATCTACCAGCAATGACTAAAATGCAAAAAGAAAGAATTTAAAACTTGAAAGTAAAAAAAAAAAAAATCAGATATAGAAGGTTTTAGATAAATTGGATATCACATATGAAATTCTGGAGTAGATGCTCAGTCATCTTGAGATTTTTGCTTCCCCATTCCACTTCTCAATTGATCAATGTAAACAGTTTCGTGTGTGTGTTTTCACACCTTAGATGGTGGTTTTAACATCAATGATGTATATAAAGGTAGACCTATACTTTGGTGGTGAGGGAGATTGTCATTGCTTTTTTTTTTTTTTTTTTTTTTTTTTTTTGAGACTGAGTCTCCCTCTGTCGCCCAGGCTGGAGTGCAGTGGTGCGATCTCGGCTCACTGCAAGCTCCACCTCCTGGGTTCAGGACATTCTCCTGCCTCAGCCTCCCAAGTAGCTGGGACTACAGGCACCTGCCACCACTCCCGGCTAATTTTTTGTATTTTTTAGTAGAGATGGAGTTTCACCATGTTAGCCAGGATGGTCTTGATCTCCTGACCTTGTGATCCACCCGCCTCAGCCTCCCAAAGTGCTGGGATTACAGGCATGAGCCACCGTGCCTGGCCTCCTTTTTTTTTCTTTCATGTGATAATCAATCAAATACGTTCCAGAGTCTTGTTTTTTTGTCACTCAGCCATACATGATGGAAATCTCTTCAAGTCTACTGTTACAGTTCAAGCTGGTTATGTGGTTTTTATTTTAATAAATATTAAGTTCCTTTCCAAAAGACTGTAGCACTTCCTATTTTCATTAGCAATATGAGTACCTTCTTCTCCACTTTCCCCAGTTAACTGCAAGCTCCATGAGGACAGAGGTTTTTGTCTCTCGGTCACTGCTGTATCCTCAACACCTAGAATCATGCCTGGCTCATGTAAGGCACTTAATAAATATGTGTTAAATAGAAGAATGCATGAATAAAGAAATCATGCCAGAACTAGGTTCTCACTCTTGTTAATTTTTGCCAATATGATGAACAAGAAGCGATACATCTATATTTAATTTGTATTTTCCTGCTTTTTAGCGAGGTGACACATCTCATGTTTATTAACTTCTAGGTTTTCTCTTCTGATTAACTGCTTTTTCATAGCACTTGTTCACTTCTCCATCGGGTTATCTTTCTCATATTGATTTACAGCGGCTTTTTGTAAATTAGTCTACTAACCTCTTTTTCCATCAGATATATTACAAATATTTTTTCACGATTGGCATTTGACTGTGGTTGTGGTGTTTCTTACCACACAAAAAATATTAAATTTTTCTACAGTCAAGTATTTCCATTTCTTCCTTTTGGGTATATTGGTAGTCAGGCCCAGTGGCATGCACTTGTAGTACCACCCAGCTATTCAAGAGGCTAAGGCAGAACGATCGTTTGAGGCCAGGACTTTGAGATTGTAGTGCACAATCACTGTACCTATGCATAGCCACTGCATTCCAGCCTGGGCAACACAGTGAGACCCCATCTCTTAAAAAATAGTCAAAATACAAACATTTAAAATTTTAAAAACTACCTGGTTCCTATTTTAAGATTATAGTCTCTGAAATTTTTTCAGATTTATATTATTATGTTTTAGTAAGTTTATTTTTAAATGTCTTTATTTAAACTGTGTGTGTGTGTGCATGCACACACACGTGTTCCAATAAAACTTTATTTGTAAAAACAGGCAGTGGGCCAGATTTGGCTCACGGGCCATAGTGAACACTTATTAGAACCCATCAGGATAAAGGTGGAAACCCATCTGCCATTGTTTTTTTCATGGGACTCTCCTAAAGCGTAATTCCTTATGTAAGTGCATTGGGCACACTCAGGCCACTCCAAGGAGACAGGAAGTGGGACGCACAGGAGCCTCAAGCACTGGCTTCACCTGTACCAGCCATGTGGCTGAAAGCAATTATTTTCAATCGCTCATGCCTTAGTTTCTCATCTGTGAAATATATAGTTTGAAATAAGTCATCCAACTTAATTTTTTCAAGTAGATAGCCATTGCTATCAATAAAGTTTATTAAACTATCCTTTTCATACTAAATTGAAATACTACATGTCATATATTAATTTTCTAATTACTGTGAAATGTATTATGATAGCCTCTATTTTGTCTCACTGACCTAAATGTATTTCTCTGGCTAATATGCTATTTCAATTGTGTGGCTTTATTTAATAAATTTCCCCCTCACAGCTTTTATTTTTGATAAGTTGTGACTGTTCATATAGTCTTGTATTAACATTTAAGATAATTTTATCCAATATTCCTCCCAAAAAAGCATTGGAATATTACAATTGAATTATATATCAAACTTGAAAGAATTGAATTTTTATCATTTGTTTTCCACTTAATAATGTTAAATTTCTCTTGTCTTTCAATAAGTAATTTCTTCATGTTGACCCTATATATTTTTTGTTGATTCATATCTAAATATTTTACAGCTTTATTGCTATTAATAACAGATTTTCTATCTCTTATATTACTCGAGAAGATGTTTGAACTTGTATATATTTATTTTGTATTCACTCACATTAATACCCTTTGATTTTTATACCTAAAGTTTTGATTTTTATAGTTTTTAAAGTTCTAGAGGTAAGCCCTCTAGAACTTAGGGCTTAAGATTAGGGTTCTAGAAGTAAACCCTCTAGAACTTTGTGGGGATACAATTTAGTGATCAGCAAAAGAGGTCACTTCTTTTTTTTTTTTTTTTTTCCAAAAGCTATGCCAATGATTTCATTTTCTCATCTTATATTCTATGTAATCTCTAGTGAAATGTAAATTATAAAGGTGATAGTTTTAAAATATATTTTTGTGGGAAACTTGAGTCTTATTGATTCCTGTTGTCTTCCGTTTCCATAATCATATAATTTTTATTGATAGTCTGATTTTAGATCATATTTGCATGCTAGGATAAAATTCTACTTGGTATTATTGCATTATAATTTTCCTATCTGGCTAGATTTAATTTGAATTTTTTTTTTTTCGAGACAGAGTCTCCCTTCGTAACCCAGGCTGGAGTACAGTGGTGCAATCTTAGCTCACTGCAACCTCCACCTCCTGGGTTCAAGCGATTGTCCTGCCTCAGCCTCCCAAGTAGCTGGGATTACAGGTGCACACCACTACACCTGGCTATTTTGTATTTTTAGTAGAGACAGGTTTTCACCATGTTGGCCAGGCTGGTCTTGAACTCCTGACCTCAAGAGATCCACCTGCCTCGGCCTCTCAAAGTGCTGGGATTACAGGCATGAGCCACCACACCCAGCCTGATAATATTTTTATATAGAATTTTTACACATGAGTCAGATTGGTCTACAGTTCTGTTTTTGTTATTGTCTTTGTTTTGAGACGGAGTCTCGCTCTATAGCCCAGGCTGGAGTGCAGTGGCTGGGTCACTGCAACCTCCGCATCCCGAGTCCTGGTTCAAGCAGTTCCACCTCAGCCTCCCAAGTAACTGGGATTACATACACATGCCACCATGCCCAGCTAATTTTTGTATTAGTAAAGACAGGAGTTCACCACATTGGCTAGGCTGGTCTTGAACTTCTGACCTCGTGATCTGCCCACCTCGGCTTCCCAAAGTGCTAGGATTATAGGCATGAGCCACCATGACCGGCCTAATTTTCCTTTTTTACACTGATTTCATCAACGTTTGCTATTTAACTTAAATGCTAGTTTCATGAAATTGTTGAAATATTCATGCTTTGTCTGAAATTGTTTAACATTGTAATTGGCTATTTGTGAAGCTATTTGCTTCTGGTATCTTTCGTAATGAAAAATCTTGACTCTCAATTTTTTTAATTGAATTGATCCATTGAAATTTTTAACTTATTCTTGGAATAATATGCTATTTTTTATCTTTTAACAAATTATCCTTTCCTGTAGGTTTTCAAATTTTTTGCCATAGAGTAGTTGCATATGGTACAGTGTTAGAATTATTTTAATCTCATTCACTTCCATGCTTATTTTCCTTATTTTGTCACTCATAATCTTGTATGATTTTGTTATTGCTGTGTTAATTTTTTCCCTATCAGGTTCTTGAAGGTATTACGTATTTTTTGTTGTTTTTTCATTTTCTAAAGATGGATACAAAATTCCTTTATTTTAGCATTGTATCTTTAATACTAAGTACTTTTAAACCTATAAATTTTTCTCTAAACTGCTTCAACTGAGTCCCATTGGTTTAATACGAAGTGTTCTGTTCTATTGCTTTGTAACTATCTTGTCATGTCAGTTTTAATGTTCTCTTTGATTCAGGGATTATTTAGACTCTTTAAATTTTAATCAATTAAGTTTTTATAATTCATCTTTTAATTTCTAATGTCATCAGATAAAGATCAGCGTTAGCCATAAGATTAGATAGCCTAAAGAATTCTCAACTTTTTTTTTTAAAATGGTAAGGTTTTCTTTGTGGTAAAATGCAAATTTATAAAGAAAAATATTTAGATATGTTATATCTATGGCACGAAAAGTTCTATACCTAGCTATTGAATAAAACTGTAGATTCTTCTATATTCCTTTTATTATTTTATAGTAGATCTTATTCTGAAAAAAACATTAAAATATTGTACTTTCATCAACATATTCTTGCATATCTAATAGTAGTTTCTTTATACAATTAGCTGCATTGTCATTGTATGCATATAATTCATCATTGTTAAATCATCTTCATAAACTGTACTTATGATGCAACTACTTTTTAAATTCATTTTTATTGGCAAAAATTGTATATATTTATGGTGTACAACATGTTTTCATATATATACATTGTAGAATGAATGTATCAATGTTAGTCAAGCTAATTATGCATTACTTACATTTTGTGATGAGAACACTTAAATCTACTCTTAGCAATTTTCAAGTATATAATACATTATTGTTAACTGTATTCACCATGATAGTTCTCCATGATAGATCTGTTGAACTTATTCCTTTTAGCTAAACTGAAGCTTTGTATCCTTTTATCAACATTTCCCTAATGCCCTCCCATCCCCACCCAAGCCCCTGGTAAGCATTATTCTACTCTCTACTTCTATGAGTTCAGCTTTTTTAGACTCCACATCTAAGTGAGATGATGCAGCAGTATTCAACCTTCTGTATCTGGTTAATGTCACTTAACATAATGTCCTCCAGGTTCATCCATGTTGTTGCAAATGGCAGAATTTCCTTTTTCAAGGCTGAATAGTATTCCATTGTATATATCTATATCACATATTCTTTATTCATCCATCTATCAATACATACTTTGGTTGATTCCATATCTTAGCTATTGTAAATAATGCCACAATGAATGTGGCATGCAGATATCTCTTCAATAAACTGAATTTGTTTCCTTTGGATATATACTCTTGCTGGATCATATGATTGTTTTATTTTTAACTTCTTGAGGAAACCCCATACTGTTTTCCATAATGGCTGTACTAACTGCTACCAATAGTGTACAAGGGTTCCTTTTTCTCCACATCCTTGCCAACACTTGCTATCTTTTCTTTTTGATAATAGCTATTCTAACAGATATGAGGTGATATCTCATTAAGGTTATAATTTGCATTTCCCTGATTAGTGATATTGAGCATTTTTATATAAAAAATGTGACCATTTCTATGTTTTATTTGGCTTAAATGTCTATTCAAGTCTTTTGCCCTTTCTTTGTTTTCTTACTATTGAATTGTTTTAGTTCCTTGTATATTTTGGATATTAAACCCTTGTCAGATGTATAGTTTGCCAATATTTTCTCCCATTCCATAGATTGTCTCATTACTCTGTTTTCTTCGCTGATAGATTGTCTCATTACTCTGTTTTCTTTGCTGTGTAGGAGCTTTTTAATTTGATACAATCCCATTTGTCTATTTTTGCTTTTGTTTGTGATTTGGGTCATATCCAGTCATTTTCCAGACCAATACCAAGAGGTTTTTTTCCATTTTGTTTGTTTGTTTTTAGTAGTGTACAGTTCAGGCCTTACATTTAAGTCTTTAATCCATTTTCAGTTGAATTTTACATATTATGTGAGATAAGTGTCTAATTTCATTCTTCTACATGTGGATATGCAATTTTTTCAACACCATTTATTGAAGAGGCTGTCCTCTTTACTGTGCATTCTTGATACCTTTGTCAAAGATCTGTTAACTATAAATGCATGAGGTTTATTTCTGTGCTCTGCATTCTGTGCTCTACATGGTCTATTTGTCTGTTTTTATGTTAGGATCATGCTGTCTTTGTAGTAGATTTTGAGATCAGTAGTATGAAGCCTCTAGTTTTGCTCTTTTTGCTCAGGGTTGCTTTGGCTACTTGGGGTTTTTTAGGGTTTATTTCTGTGAAAAAATGTCAATGGAATTTTGATAGCGATTGTATTAAATCTATAGATTACTTTGGGTCATATGGACATTTTAACAATATTCTTCCAATCCATGAACACTGGATATTTTTCCATTTATCTGTGTTTTCAATTTCTGCCATCAGCGTTTTATAGTTTTAGTATACAGATCTTTCCCTTCTTTGGTTAAAGTTATTCCTAAGTATTTTATTTTATTTTTGTAGCTATTGTAAACTGGATTGTTCTCTTCATTTCTTTTTCAGATTGTTCATTGTTAGTATACAGAAACACTACTTATTTCTGTACATTGATTTTTGTATCCTGCAATTTTACTGAATTTGTTTAGCAGTTCTAATGGGTTTTTTTGGTGGAATCTTTATGGTTTTCTATATACAATTATGTGTCACTTAAAGGTAGAATGCATTCTGAGAAATGCACTGGTAAGTGAATTTTGGCATTGTGTAAACATCATAGAGTGTACTTATACAAAACTAGTTTGTAGAGTAAAAATAAGGTATTTCATTATGGCCTTCTGGGGCCACCATTGTATATGCAATCTGTCATTGACAAACATAATTATGTGGTGCATGATTATATAAGATCATGGCATTTGAAAACAGGAACAATTTAGATTCTTCCTTTCTGGTTTGTATGCCTTTTATTTCTTTCTCCTTTGTAACTGCTGTGGCCAGGACTTCCAGTACTATGTTGAATAGAAGTGGTGATGCTATTTTTTCTGATATTAATATAGCCATTCATGGGAAGCCCATTGTTAAGTTTGTGGCTCCCAAAGTGTCAATATGTAGAAAACTACCATATGGCAGTATTAACACATAAACTATAAAACTTTCTATTTCCTAGATTATTCATTTAATTTCTCTAGAGTAAGCCTCTCAGATTTTTGGCCTGGGAATATATTCTCTCTGGTCTGTACTTAGGGAGGCTGAGGATAGGATTATATAGGAAGATATCTTTACTGGTAAATTTTTCTTTGTCAACCTCACTTTTTATTCCCAGCCTTGGTAACAACTGCTGAGTCTAAATCAGAATTAATCTGAGGTTCTCAAATGCAGAGAATAAGAAGGGATATGAATCTGAGAGCATTTATTTGCTTAGGAAACTTCAAGATCTGTTAGTACAAATACTTGTTAATATTCCTGAGGGCACAGGATTGGCAGAAGATGGAAGTTTGGCTGAAGAGCCAGGAAAATGTATTTTCTCTCCATTTGTCTATCATAAGAAGGCTTCTGTAGAGATTACTAGTTACCCTAACTTTTTCTTTCTCTTTCCTGACAACATGGTTGTTCCCAGTGCAATATCAGGACAATTAACAATGAGACATTTTGGTTTCTATCAGATTGTAACCACGGAATGATAGATTCTTGTCATGTTTCCATTATTGACTATGGATCTATAATTGGAAATAGTACCTAGTGGTAAAAGATATGAGTTTAGACATAGACTTCATTGACTCAAATCCTGGTTCCATCATTTAGCAATTGTTGTACCCTTGGCCAAGTGTCTTCATTTCTATAAACTTCAGTCTTCAGTTGAAGAGGTTGGCTATAATTATGCCTCTCTGACGGTTAACCTAAGGAGTAAATGATACAATGTGTTTGTGTTTAATACACCACCTGCCACCTAGAAACCTCTTAATAAGTAGTAGCTGTTGTTGCTACTATTAATATTGCTACATAACATCATGCTTCAGTTTTCTCAACTTAAGATGCAGTGGGTGGCAGTTAATTTAATTGTTATCTCCTTAGAAATGTGCACATACAGATTTTCTGACAGCCTCTCTGGCTTAGATGTATTTAAATTGATTTTAAATGTTGGGACATATAGTTCTTGTTGTCTGACGTGGTATTAGTTTCATCCCATTAGCAGCTCCCTGTGGTGCTCAATGCTTAGCACTTACTAATTACTATAGCCCACCTAGTACTTAGAACACCACTCTTGTAGCTTCATTTTCTCAGCAGCAATAGTCTGTTACACCTTTGACTAAAGGACTTGCGTTACATTCCTGGCCTTGAGGCACCAGAAAAGAGAGTGCCTCAATGTTGAGGGGGTCCATCTTTTTTTTTTTTTTTTAATCTAAAACAAAATGAGAATTACAAAGGAACTCTGAACTTACGCAGATCCCAAACAACACATTGGAATTTTGTTGGCCTTCACTAAGGACATGGAAAACCAGATTTATTTATTGACACGAGATGACAATAAAACACTTTAGAACTAACAGTGAGCACTTGGCTGAAGTCCATGAAGGGAGAAAGAAACGAGATTCAAATAAGCCTAAGAAAAGTTAAAGCAAAAATTTTAAGGACGAAACTGTGCAATATACTAATGCTATTTATATTAATATGTCAAATAGGCATTTTTTCTTTTAAAAATGCTCATAATGATATGACTAATACACATTTTTAGACTAAAAAATATGTTTAATCACAATTTAATGAATTAGGCAATAGTCATCAGTCTTGTCTATACTTTATAGAGTCCAAGGCAAATGCATCAGTCACAAAGTAAAACCAGCCATTTTGCAGAAGAGGACAGGTTTTGGAGTTAGGGCTGGCTCTGAAATCTGACTTCAGACATGTTTGTTCCACCTTTGAGCTCCAGTTTCCTCAATCATAAAATGCCAGAACAGCTAGCTTAAAATATTGCTGCGGTGACTGGAGATAAGTCTCATGGCTTAGAATATATCAGATAATTAAATGACAGCTATTGGGACCAAAGGATCTTGTGTTAGTACTGATGTGAAACGTATACAGGTATTTAAATTTGTGTTAAGATTTGTGTATCACCACCATGGAATACTATCTTGCCATATAAAGAAACGAGATCATATCCTTTGCAGGGACATGGATGGAGCTGAAAGCCATTATTATCAGCAAACTAATACAGGAATGGAAAACCAGACACTGCAGGCTCTCCCTTATAAGTGGGAGCCGAACAATGAGAACACATGGACACATGGGGATAGATAACACCCACTGGGGCCTGTCAGAGGGGAAGCAGGAGGGAAAGCATTGGGAAGAATAGTTCATGGATGCTGGGCTTAATACCTAGGTAATGGGTTAATCTGTACAGCAAATCACCATGGTACATGTTTACCTAAGTAACAAACCTGCACTTCCTGTACATGTACCCCACAACTTAAAGTTGAAAAGAAATGATTTATTGTGTATTGGAAAGAATTTAACCTTGCCTAAAGGGAGGTCTGGCCTATGCCCTCAGCTCCTGGGAGGTAATCTTCAAGCTCTTAGAATGTCCTGCCTCATAAAGATGTCTTCTTTTTCTTTTTTAACCTGGGGTCCTTGGATCACACCAGATAATCTAACAGTGTGACTGGAGTCCTGAGTTGAGTGAGACAGAGGTCAGCCATGTGGATGGTCAACCATGTCCACATGACTGAGCCCCATATAAATTCTGGACTCTAGGCTCAGGTGAGTTTCTCTGGTGGGCCCTATTCCATGTGTACTATCAGACGTAATTGTCAGGAGAAGCAAACAATGGCCAGGACTCCACAGGGAAAGGACAACTGGAAGATCAGTGCTTGAAACTTTCCTGGACTCTGCATTGGACATCTCTTCCCTTGCTTGATTTTGGTCTGTATCCTTTTGCTGTAGCAAACTGTGGCTCTGAGCATGATAGATTACAGTGAGTTCTACAAGTCCTTCTAATCAGCAATTAAACCTAATGGTAGAATTGGTGAACTCTGAACCTGCAACTGGTGTTAGAAGTGAGAGTGATCTTGGGAACCCAGAAATCTGTGTTTGGTGTCAGAAGTGAGAGTGATTTTGTGGACTGTTCCCTAACTTTCCAATTGGCTTTGAAACTTCTCTGTAAATCTAAAATTATTCCAACTAAAAAGTTTATTTAAAAGCAAAACTAAAAAGAACATGGAGTCTACTCTGGATAGATAAAGAAAAAAGGCTTGGGCTTAATATGGGATATTAGGTAAAGGATTTTCAAAGCTAAGGAATGAAGCACCAAACAGCACCATCAAATTTCCCTGTCAGCAGTAACTTGACTTCACTACAATCACTAGCAATGCTGCCACCAGGGCTACTGCTGCCTCAGAAACATAACTTCACATGTGAACTGTGGAAAATGACAACCACTGCTGCTCCTGTCACCTGTACCAGCAAAAATAAGAGACCCACTTACCAGTAGACCAATCAAATGTACCCTACCTATAAGGGAAGCTTAGAACTAGAGTTCTGACATCTCCCTTGTGGAGGGATGACTTATTTTGTGGGTAGAGTATTTTGTGGAAAAGAGGTATAACCAAGTAGATGATAGAACAAATATATCAAAGAAGAATGCAGAGGAATAACTTATTTATATATGATTAGAAAGATATTATTAACTTCACTGAGAGGTAGAGTTGGCAAATAAAATAGCAATAAGAGATATTATTAGTTCACCATCTATTATGTGCCACACACTGTGAATGCACTCCCTCTTAACTTCCAACCTCCCTGTATGGCAGGTATTACTATTCCCACACTATAAATGTCAAAACTGGAGTCAGAGAAGTTAAACATGACCAATATCACACAGCCAGCAGAGCTAACTGATTCCTCCCCTTCCTCATACTGCTGCTTTCAGCATGCCACCAAAACAGATACCTGAAATTGGGTAAACATTTTTACATAAATGTAGAGAAAATATATTTGAAGTTCATTTATATTCAGTTTTTCTGGAAGAATGATTTCGATTCTAAAATCTTAGTCAATGCCATGTGATCCAGGCATTGTTGTAGTAGAAATGTCTAAGCCCAACTAAATGCTAATGAGTAAGAAGTCAAGAAAGGCATCCACTGAGATGGTCACAGTGCAGAACGTTATACAGATGATGTTAGACATGAAGGATCAGGAGGGTCTATCTGGCTTCAGGAACAGTATGGAGGTTCTTCTTTTTCAGGAAGGGAAGTTTGAGTCAGGCCATCATCCTTCTGTTTAGTTCTCATCTGGTGGAGCCTGCTGGGGCCATGGTGATGACACACAGTAAAAATGACCTTGTCTGTTTTTACACTTACAACAAGTTTATCATTAGGAAATTGTTTATCTTTTACCTTGTGAACTGTCGTTAGGTTTTTTGCCAGAAACTTAAAAATATATATTTCTATATTTAGCTGAAATATTACTTGTTGAAGATTATAAAAATTTGCAATAGAAATTTACATATGGGAAAATACGAAGGTGGCAGGATAATTATTTTGACTTGCCACATTTGAAAATTTCTCTTATCTGTGAAGATTTCAATGATACGGACTTACTTTTGCAAGTCTGTGGTATATGGTTCGGTATCTATGAACAATGCTTTCTTTAGTATCTAAAAGAAAGTGTACCCAGAGTGATCTATTTAGTAGGTAAATTATATTAGCTGATTCCTGTGCTTAAAAACCATTTAATGGTTCTCCTTTGCTTTTAGAATAAAATCCAAATTTCATACCACAGTGAAAATTACTTGCTTGCATTTTTAAATTTTATTTTCTGATTATAATCATCTATAATTATGAAGTACACGTGATGTTATGATATATATACACATATATACACATGCACATACAGTATGGAATGGTTGAATCAAGCTAATTAACATATCCATCTTAAATATTTATTGCCTACCATCTAACTGCAACTTTCTACCCTTTTACAAACATCTCCCCATTTACCCCACCCTTCAGACTCTGGAAACCACCATTCTACCCTCTGCTTCTAAGAATTACATTGTTTTAGATATTTCACATGGAAGCGAGAACATGTGGTTTTTGTCTTTCTCTTCCTGGCTTATTTCAATTAATATAATGTTCTCAAAGTTCATCCACGTCATTGAAAATAGCAGAATTTCCTTATTTCTTAAGGCTTGAATAGTATTCCATTGGGTAAATCTATATTTTCTTTATCCATTCATCTGTTGGTGGACACTTAGATTGACTCTAAAACTTGGCGATTATAAATAACACTGCAATGAACAGGGGAGTGCAAATACCCTTGACACATAGTAATTTCAAGCTCTTAGAATATTTACCCAGAAGTGGGATTGCTGGATCATACAGTAGTTTTATTTTTGGTGTTTTCAGGAAATTACATATTATTTTCCATAATGGCTGTGCTAATTTATATTCCCATCAACAGTGTGCAAGGGTTTTCTTTTCTCCACATTCTAACCAACATTTGTTATTCATATTTTTCATGGAAAAAAAGACAGCCGCCACACCATTCTGAGACACGTGAAGTAAAATTTCATTGTGGTTTTAATTTGCATTTCCCTAATGATTACTGATGTCGAGCATGTTTTTCATATACTGGTTGGCCATTTGTATGTCTTCATTTGAGAAATGTCTATTCTGGTCCTTTGCCCATTTTAAAATCAGGTTATTTGTTTTTTGCTATTGAGTTTGAGTTCCTTATATTTTTGCATGTTAAGCCCTTACTAGCTGTGTTGCTTACAATAATTTCTCCTAATCTGTAGATTATCTCTTCACTCTGTTGACTTATTTGCTGTACGAAAGCTGTTACTTTGATTAAAATCCCAATTGTCTTTCTTCACTTTTGTTGCCTGAGCTTTTGGGGTCAAATCCAAAAAAATACTGCCCACACAAATGTCATATAGTTTTTCTCCTATGTTTTCCTTTAATATTTTTATAGTTGTAGGTCTTACATTTAAGTCCCTAAACCATTTTGAGTTGATTTTATTATGAGGTGAGATAGAATCCAATTTTATTCTTCTGCATAGTTTTTGTGATTGTCTAGTTTTTTTGGCACTCTACTGAAGAGACTCTTCTTTCCCCATTGTGTGTTCTTGGCACCTTTGTCAAAAATCAATTGAGGCCGGGCGCGGCGGCTCACGCCTGTAATCCCAGCACTTTGGGTGGCCGAGGTGGCAGATTACAAGGTCAGGAGATCGAGACCATCCTGGCTAACACGGTGAAACCCCATCTCTACTAAAAATACAAAAAATTAGCCGGGGCTGGTGGCAGGCACCTGTAGTCTCAGCTACTCAGGAGGCTGAGACAGGAGAATGGTGTGAACCCAGGAGGCGGAACTTGCAGTCAGCAGAGATCGCGCCACTGCACTCCAGCCTGGGCAAGAGTGCGAGACTCCATCTCAAAAAAAAAAATCAATTGAGTATAAATGCATAGGTTCATCTCTGGGAGCTCTATTCTGGTCCATTGCTTGCTGGCTTTGTTTTTATGCCAGCACCATGCTGTTTTAATTACTATAGCTTTGTAATATAGTTTGAAGTCAGGTAGTGTAATGTCTCTGGCCTTTTTGTTCATGATTGCCTTGGATATTCAGGATTTGTGGTTCCATATGAATTTTAGGGCTTGTTTTTCTATTTCTGTGAAAAACGACATGAGAATTTTGAGATTGTATTGCATTTATAGAAAATTTGGGGTAGTATGGATATTTTAACAATATTCTTTCAATCTATAAACATACAATATCTTTCCATTTATTTGTATCTTCAGTTTCTTGTATGAACAGTTTATAGCGCTCAGTGTACACATGTTTTATTTTGTAGCTATTATAAATGGGATTGTTTGGCCAGGTGCAGTGGCTCATGCCTGTAATCCCAGTACTCGGGAAGGTTGAAGCAGGTGGATCACTTGAGCTCAGGAGTTCCGGATCAACCTGGCCAACATGGCAAAACTTCATCTCTACTAAAAATACAAAAATTATCCAGGCATGATGGTGCATGCCTGTAGTCCCAGCTCCTCGGGAGGCTGAGGAAGGAGAATCACTTGAACTGGGGAGGTAGAGGTTGCAGTGAGGTGAGACAGCACCACTGTACCCCTGCCTGGGTGACACAGTGAGATTCTGTCTCAAAAAAAAAAAAAAAAAAAAAAGTAGGGGGGGATTGTTCTCTTGATTTCTTTTTTGGACAGTTTGTTAGTTCATAAGATCTTTGTATGTCGATTTTTTTTCTTTTTTTTTTTTCTCTCTGTCACACAAGCTGGAATGCAGTGGCACAATCTCGGCTCACTGCAAGCTCTGCCTCCCAGGTTAAGGCCATTCTCCTGCCTCAGCCTCTCGAGTAGCTGGGACTACAGGCACCCGCCACCATGCTCTGCTAATATTTTTTGCATTTTTAATAGAGACGGGGTTTCACCGTGTTAACCAGGATGGTCTCAACCTCCTGACCTCGTGATCCACCCGCCTTGGCCCCCCAGAGTGCTGGGATTACAGATGTGAGCCACTGTGCCCGGCCCATATGTTGATTTTTATATCCTGAAACATTATTGCTTTTTGTTATTAGTTCTATAATAGTGTTTTGGTAGAGTTCTTAGGATTATCTATGTATAAGATCATGTCTTCAACAATTTTGCTACTTCCTTTCCTATTTGTATGCCTTTTACTTATTTCTCTTGCCTAATTGCTCTGGCAAAAACCTCTATTACTATATTATATAGAGAAGTGATGCGAGTGAGCATCTTTGTCTTTCTCCTGATCTTAGAGGGAAAGCTATCACCTACTTCATTCCTTATGTGGATGCCTTTTATGTCTTTATCTTGTGTGATTGCTCTGGCAACACTATGTTTAATAGAAGTGGTAAGAGTAGGCATTCTTGTCTTATTCCAAAACTTAGAGAAAAGGTCTTTAATTGTTACTGTCGAACATAGTTAGTTGTGGGCTTGTCATATATGGCCTTTATTGTTTTGAGGTATATTTCTATACCTGATGTGTTGGGAGTTTTTATCATGCAAGATGTTGAGTTTTGTCAATTTTTTTTCTGCCTTTAATGAGACGACCATATCGTTTTTGTCCTTCATTCTGTTAACATGATGTGTCACACTTATAGACTTGTGTATGTTGAACCATATTTTAATGTGGTGTTATATTTGGTTTGCTAGTGTTTTCTTGAAGATTTTTGTGTCTATGTTCTTTAAGGTTACTGCACTGTAATTTTCTTTTTTTATAATGTTTTTGCTGGCTTCAAATTCAAGGTAATGCTAGCCTCACACAAAATGCTTGGAAGTGTTTCTTCCTCTTCAATTACCTGGGAGAGTTTGAGAAGGATTGGTATTAGTTCTTCTTTAAAGGTTTGGTAGGATTCAGCAATGAAGCCATCAGGTTCTGGCTTTCTCTATGATGAGAGATTTTTGGTAGTGATTCAATTTCCTTACTTGTCATTGGTCTTTGAAGATTTTTTATTTCTTATTGATTCAGTATTGGTAGGTTATGTGTGTCTAGGAATTTATTCATTTTTTTCTAGGATGTCCAATTTGTTCATATGACTGTTCATAGTAATATCTTATAATTCTTTGTGATATCGGTTTTATAATGTCTCCATTTTCACTTCTGATTTAATTTGTATCTTCTCTTTTTTTCTTAGTCTAGGTAAGAATTTGTCAATTTTCTTTTCAAAAAGCCAGCGTTGGAAGGAGGGGAGACAGTTTGATCAATGGGTACAAAATTACACTTATAAAAGAAGAATAAGTTCTGGTGTTCTATTGCACAGTAAGGTGATGATAGTTAACAGTAAGACATTGTATATTACAAAAACAGTGAAAAAAGAGGCTTTTAGATGTCCTCATCACAAAGAAATGATAAATGTATGAGGTGACAGATACATTTATCTGTATATGCTAAATATCCTGATTTGTTCATTATATAACATATATGTATTGATGCCTCAAATTGTACCCCATAAATATCTGCAATGACAATGTGTCAGTACAACAATTTAATAATTTAATTTTTTAAAACCAACTCTTTGCTGGGTGCAGTAGCTCACACCTGTAATCCCAGCACTTTGGGAGGCTGAGGCAGGCAGATCACGAGGTCAGGAGATCGAGACCACCCTGGCTAACACGGTGAAACCCCGTCTCTACTAAAAATACAAAAAATTAGCCAGACATGGTGATGGGTGCCTGTAGTCCCAGCTACTGGGGAGGCTGAGAAAGGAGAATGGTGTGAACCTGGGAAGTGGAGTTTGCAGTGTATCATTGATGGGCATTTGGGTTGGTTCCAAGTCTTTGCTATTGTGAACAGTGCTGCAGTAAACATATGTGTGCATGTGTCTTTATAGTAGAATGATTTATAATCCTTTGGGTTATAATCCCAGTAATGGGATTGCTGATCAAATGGTATCTCTAGTTCTAGATCCTTGAGGAATCACCACACTGTCTTCCACAATAGTTGAACTAATTTACCACCAACAGTGTAAAAGCGTTCCTATTTCTCCACATCCTCTCCAGCATCTATTGTTTCCTGACTTTTTGATGGCCATTTTAAGTGGCATGAGATGTTATCTCATTGCGGTTTTGATTTGTATTTCTCTAATGACCAGTGGTGATGAGCTTTATTTCATGTTTGTGGGCCGCATAAATGTCTTCTTTTGAGAAATGTCAGTTCATATCCTTCACCACTTTTTGATAGGGTTGTTTTTTTCCTGTAAATTTATTTCTTTGTAGTTTCTGAATATTAGCCCTTTGTCAGATAGATGGATTGCAGAAATTTCTCCCATTCTGTAGGTTGCCTATTCACTCTGATACTAGCTTCTTTTGCTGTGCAGAAGCTCTTTAGTTTAATTAGTTTAATTAGATCCCATTCGTCAATTTTGGTTTTTGTTGCCATTGCTTTTGGTGTTTTAGTCATGAAGTCTTTGCTGATGCCTATGTCCTGAATGATATTACCTAGGTTTTCTTCTAGGGGTTTTATGATTTTTGGTCTCACATTTAAGTCTTTTTTTCTTTTTTTTTTTTTTTTTTTTGAGATGGAGTCTCACTCTGTCACCCAGGCTGGAGTGCAGTGGCGTGACCTCAGCTCATTGCAACCTCCACTTCCCAGGTTCAAGCCATTCTCCTGCCTTAGCCTCCCAAGAAGCTGGAACTACAGGTGCCCCGCTACCATGCCCAGCTAATTTTTGCATTTTTAGTAGAGATGGGGTTTCACCATGTTAGCCAGGCTGGTCGTGAACTCCTTACCTTGTGATCCACCCACCTTGGCCTTCCAAAGTGCTGGGATTACAGGCATGAGCCACCACTCCTGGCACATTTAAGTCTTTAATCCATCTAGAGTTAATTTTTGAATAAGGTGTGAGGAAGGGGTCCAGTTTCAGTTTTCTGCCTATGGCTAGCCAGTTTTCCTAGCACCATTTATTAAATAGGGAATCCTTTCCCCATTGCTTGTTTTTGTCAGGTTTGTCAAAGATCAGATGGTTGGAGATGTGTGGCGTTATTTCTGAGGCCTCTGTTCTGTTCCATTGGTCTATATATGTGTTTTGGTACCAGTGCCATGCTGTTTTGGTTACTGTAGCCTTGTACTGTACTTCAAATTCAGGTAGCATGATGCCTCCACTGTGTTCTTTTTGCTTAGGATTGTGTTGGCTATACAGGCTCTTTTTTGGTTCCATGTGAAATTTAAAGTAGTTTTTTCTAATTCTGTGAAGAAAGTCAATGGTAGCTTGATAGGGATGGCATTGAATCTACAAATTACTTTGGGCAGTATGGCCATTTTCACAATACTGATTCTTCCTATCCTTTTTTTTTGAGTCTCACTCTGTTGCCTAGGCTGGAGTGCAGTAGTACAATCTCGGCTCACTGCAACCTCCACCTCCTGGGTTCAAGCAGTTCTCCTGCCTCAGCCTCCTGAGTAGCTAGGATTATAGGCACATACCACCACACCTGGCTAATTTTTATATTTTTAGTAGAGACAGGGTTTCACCATGTTGGTCAGGCTGGTCTCGAACTTCTGACTTCGTGATCTGCCCGCCTTGGCCTCCCAAAGTGCTGGGATTACAGGCGTGAGCCACCTCTCCTGGCTGATTCTTCCTATCAATGAGCATGGAGTGCTTTTCCATTTGTTTGTGTCCTCTCTTATTTCCTTGAGCAGTGGTTGGTAGTTCTCTTTGAAGAGGTCCTTCACATCCCTTGTAAGTTGTATTTCTAGGTATTTTATTCTCTTTATAGTAATTGTGAATGGGAGTTCACTCATGATTTGGCTCTCTGTCTATTATTGGTGTATAGGAATGCTTGTGATTTTTGCACATTGATTATGTATCCTGAGACCTTGCTGAAGTTGTTTATCAGCTTAAGGGGATTTTGGCTGAGTCGATGGGGTTTTCTTAACATACAATCATGTCATCTGCAAACAGATAATTTGACTTCCTCTCTTCCTATTTGAATAGCTGTATTTCTTTCTTTTGCCTGATTGCCTGGGCCAGAACTTCCAATACTGTGTTGAATAGGAGTGGTGAGAGAGTGCATCCTTGTCTTTTGCAGGTTTTCAAAGGGAATGCTTCCAGTTTTTGCCCATTCAATATGATATTGGCTGTGGGTTTGTCATAAATAGCTCTTAATTATTTTGAGATAGTCCATCAATACCTAGTTTGAGAGTTTTTAGCACGAAGGGGTGTTGAATTTTGTCAGTGGCCTTTTCTGCGTCTATTGAGATAATCATGTGGTTTTTGTCATTGGTTCTGTTTGTGATGGATTACGTTTATTGATTTGTATATGTTGAACCAGCCTTGAATCTCAGGGATGAAACCGACTTGATCATGGTAGATAAGCATTTTGTGCTGCTGGATTCAGTTTGCCAGTATTTTATTGAGGATTTTCACATCCGTGTTCATCAGGGATATTGGCCTGAAATTTTCTTTTTTTGTTGTGTCTCTGCCAGGTTTTGGTATCAGGATGATGCTGGCATCATAAAATGAGTTGGGAAGGAGTCCCTCTTTTTCTATTCTTTGGAATAGTTTCAGAAGGAATGGTACCAGCTCCTCTTTGTACCTCTGGTAGAATTCAGCTGTGAATCAGTCTGGTCCTGGGCTTTTTTTTTTTTTTTTTTTTTTGTGGGCTATTAATTACTGCCTCAATTTCAGAACTTGTTATTGGTCTATTCAGGGATTCGACTTCTTCCTGGTTTAGTCTTGGAGGGGGTGCATGTGTCCAGGAATGCATCTATTTCTTCTAGATTTTCCAGTTTATTTACACAGAAGTATTTATAGTATTCTCTGATGGTAGTTTGTTTTTCTGTGCAATCAGTGGTGATGTCCCCTTTATCATTTTTGTGTCTATTTGATTATTCTCTTTTCTTTGTCTGGCTAGTAGTCAATTTCACTAATCTTTTCTTTTTTTATATTCAATCATTCAATATTTTATTTATTGCACGTTTACTGCCAAGTACTTAACTAGTCACTGTGAATACAAACTTGAATAATTAAAAAATGGTAGCAAATGTTTATATCATACATATAGCAGGTATCAACTCATTTCATCTTCACAACAACATCATGAAGTAGGTACCTCAAATTACTTTTTTTCATTCTGACAGCATTTATTGAGCACCTAGTATTTTCTTCAAGCCATTCTATAAATACAATGCAATTCTAATCAAAATCTAATTGGGGTTTTTTCATGGAACTTGACTCCAGGGCTAATTCTGGACATACGCCCTAATGCAGAGACCTACTTCCAGCCTCTTTAGGCCTTTTCAACTCCATCAACAGGGGCTAGAAGGAAGCTGTTACATAGTTGGAGGAAGATCTGGCCTCCCCTGATCAGCTTGCCTTCATCAGCCAAGCGTCAAGTGAGAGCCCCATATACTTGTAGAAAGACTTCTCTCCTGGCAGGAGTCAAGACTCATCCAAGGACATTGGATCTAATTGCTGTTGTCAGGACCAAGAGAGGAATCCTTGAGCCTGAGGAAGACTCTGCCTTCCTAGATGTCTTTGCCTCCTTCTGTAGGATCAAGAGGAATTCCTGGAAAACCACTATTCCTTGTTCCTCAACGCTTACAGCCTTACCACTAGCCTCTGCCTTCAGCCCTCTAAAATTAGTCTGAGATTAAATCTGCATATAGCACAATACTCTGTTTCTCATTCATTTTCCATTCTAATTTCTTTTTTTGTCACTTTTTTTTACATATACTTTAAATTCTAGAGTACATGTGCACAACGTGCAGGTTTGTTACATATGTATACATGTGCCATGTTGGTGTGCTGCACCCATTTACTCATCATTTACATTAGGTATATCTCCTAATGCTATCCCTCCCCCCTTCCCCACCCCACTACAGGCTCCAGTGTGTGATGTTCCCCTTCCTGTGTCCAAGTGTTCTCATTGTTCAGTTTCCACCTAGTGAGAACATGCAGTGTTTGGTTTTTTGTCCTTGCGATAGTTTACTAAGAATGATGATTTCCAGCTTCATCCATGTCCCTACAAAGGACATGAACTCATCCTTTATGGTTAAATAGTATTCCATGGTGTATACGTACCACATTTTCTTAATCCATTCTATCATTGATGGACATTTGGGTTGGTTCCAAGTAAGTTTTTGCTATTGTGAATAGTACCACAATAAACATACGTGTGCATATGTCTTTATAACAGCATGATTTACAATCCTTTGGGTATATATCCTGTAATGGGATGGCTGGGTCAAATGGTATTTCTAGGGCTAATATCCAGAATCTACAAAGAACTCAAACAAATTTACAAGAAAAAAACAACCCCATCAAAAAGTGGGCGAAGGATATGAACAGACACTTCTCAAAAGAAGACATTTATGCAGCCACCAGACACATGAAAAAATGCTCATCATCTCTGGCCATCAAAGAAATGCAAATCAAAACCACAATGAGATACCATCTCACACCAGTTACAATGATGATCATTAAAAAGTCAGGAAACAACAGGTGCTGGAGAGGATGTGGAGAAATAGGAACACTTTTACACTGTTGGTGGGACTGTAAACTAGTTCAACCATTGTGGAAGACAGTGTGGAAATTCCTCAAGGATATTTTGTTAATATTTTCAAACAACCAGCTCCAACCAGATGCAGTAGCTCACACCTGTAATCCTAGCACTTTGAGAGACCAAGGCAGGAAGATCACTTTGAGAGACCAACGCAGGAAGATCATGAGGTCAGGAGATTAAGACCATCCTGGCTAACATGGTGAAACCTTGTCTCTACTAAAAATACAAAAAATTAGCCAGGCATGGTAGCGTGTGCCTGTAGTCCCAGCTACTCAGAAGGCTGAGACAGGAGAATTGCTGGAACCAGGGAGGTGGAGGTTGCAGTGAGCTAGATTTTGCCACTTCACTCCAGCCTGGGCAACAGAGCAACACTGGGTCTCAAAAAAAAAAAAAAAGTTTCTGTAATCATTGATTTTTTTTTTTAAGGGTTTTTCATGTTTCTGTATCCTTCAGTTCTGCTCTGATCTTAGTTATTTCTTGTCTTCTGCTAGCTTTTGAATTTGTTTGCTCTTCGTTCTCTAGTTCTTTTAATTGTGATATTAGGGTGTTGATTTTAGATCTTTCCTGCTTTCTCCTGTGGGTATTTAGTGCTATAAATTTCCCTCTGCACACTACTTTAGCTGTGTCCCAGAGATTCCGGTATGTTGTGTCTTTGTTCTCATTGGCTTCAAAGAATCTATTTATTTCTGGCTTAATTTCCTTATTTACCCAGCAGTCATCTGGGAGCAGGTTGTTCAGTTTCCATGTAGTTGTGTGGTTTTGAGTGAGTTTCTTAATCCTGAGTCCTAATTAGATTGCACTCTGGTCTGAGAGACTGTTTATGATTTCTGTTCTTTCACATTGGCTGAGGAGTGTTTTACTTCCAATTATGTGGTTGATTTTAGAATAAGTGCTATGTGGTGCTAAGAAGAATGTGTATTCTGCTGATTTGGGGTGGAGGGTTCTGTACATGTCTGTTAGGTCTGCTTGGTCCAGAGTTGAGTTCAAGTCCTGAATATCCTTGTTAATTTTCTGTTTCGTCGATCTGTCTAATGTTGACAGTGGGGTGTTAAAGTCTCCCACTATTATTGTGTGGCAGTCTGGATTTCTTTGCGGGTCTTGAAGAACTTGATTTATGAATCTGGGTGCTCCTATATTGGGTGCATGTATATTTAGGATGGTTAGCTCTTCTTGTTGCATTGATCCCTTTACCATTATGTAATGCCCTTCTTTGTCTTTTTTGATCTTTGTTGGTTTAAAGTCTGTTTTATTAGAGACTAGGACTGCAACCCTTGCTGTTTTTGCTTTCCACTTGCTTGATAAATATTCCTCCATCCCTTTATTTTGAGCCTATGTATGTCTTTGCACGTGAGATGGGTCTCCTGAATACAGCACACTGATGGTTCTTGACTCTTTATCCAGTTTGTCAGTCTGTGTCTTTTAATTAGGGCATTTAGCCTGTTTACATTTAACGTTAATATTGTTATGTGTGAATTTGATCCTGTCATTATGATGTTCGCTGGTTATCTTGCCCATTAATTGATACAGTTTCTTCATAGCATCCATGGGCTTTACAATTTGGCATGTTTTTGCAGTGTCTAGTACTGGTTGTTTCTTTCCATGTTTAGTGCTTCCTTCAAGAGTTCTTGTAAGACAGACCTGGTGGTGACAAAAATCTCTCAGCATTTGCTTTTCTGTAAAGGATTTTATTTCTCCTTTGCTTATGAAGCTTAGTTTGGCTGGGTATGAAATTCTGGGTTGAAAATTCTTTAAGAATGTTGAATATTGGCCCCCACTCTCTTCTGGCTTGTAGGATTTCTGCATAGCGATCCACTGTTAGTCTGATGGGCTTCCTTTTGTGGGTAACCCAACCTTTGTCTCTGGCTGCCCTTAACATTTTTTCCTTAATTTCAACCTTGGTGAATCTGACGATTATGTGTCTTGGGGTTGCTCTTCACGAGGAGTATCTTGGTGGTGTTCTCTGTATTTCCTGAATTTGAATGTCAGCCTGTCTTGTTAGGTTGGATAAGTTCTCCTGGATATTAGCCTGAAGAATGTTTTCTAACTTGATTCCATTCTCTCTGTCACTTTCAGGTACACCAATTAAATGTAATCAATCAAACACCAATCAGACCTCTTTTTGGAGCCCCAGCAGACAGGAGTCCAGCTGCCCATATCAGTAACCCCTCATCAACACACCCTTTAGTGACTCTTTCTTCACTGTTGCACTTCTCCATCCCCTCACCATGCTTCCACCACCCACCTGCCCAATAAATTCTTGCACCTAAATGTTGTCATCCATCAATAACGTGTTGCTCTTTCAGTACAATTGTTTGCTACTCATAGACTGCTTGTACTACCGAGACAGTGGTACTGCAGTTCTAGGAAACACATGACGATTTTGTTGTCCTGGCTTGATGTTCTTGTCACATCAAGTTCTTCCCAATCTACACTGAATTCCAAGACCCTTTCAGCCCACATTCTCTCTGATAGAGCTCAAGTAGTCTCAGTTGGAGCAACAACAGATTTTATACACAGATTAGTTTTACACACTGATTTATGAAGGATTAGTGGTCCTAAATATATAACTACATCTTATAAGCAACAGAGTCTTTGAATGGTTTTTAAGCAAGGAATAACATGAATTTTATTTTACAAAAATCACTCTGGAAGCTAGAGTGGAACATGGGATGAAGGAGGGTAAGAATGAGGATAAAAAGCAAGGAGGCCATTTATAATAAACCAGTTAAGAAAATGAATTCAGGGAATACAGTTGGTGACCAGGAGACAGATTAGAAATCATAGTATTCTCAAAATACTCTACTATGCACCTAGAGGCAGTAAGCACAAATGTCTCTAGTTGCCATAGACATTTGAGGACATCAAGTTTTTGTTTATATTCAAAACTATGAGTTCTACAAAAGGAAAATTAATAACATACAACATATCAAAGTCTACAACTGCCTCAAATGGTCTCTAGAGCTGGGACTTAACTTCTTAGGGAGTGCTATGAAAGAGTTTTCCAGAATCTGGAAACTACTGAAGATGTGTATGTGTAATTATGCGTACTTTTGTGGAGAGATGGTTCATAGCTTTACGAATACTCAAATGGGTCCAAGACTCAAAAAAGAAAGTTTTAGCCCAAGACATGTGACGGATTTCAAACACCATTCCTTCTCAATGAAGCCTGTAAGCCAGCTGTTGGTGCTTGTTATGCAGAGCTTCTTCAGAAAGGAGAGTGACTAAGCCCTGCAATGTGCAAGTTTACATTGAGAAGATTCTAATTAATGAAGAAGACAAGCCCTGGATATTAAGGCAGGAGAGTATTTGGCAGTAACTGATGGGAAAGCTTGAGATGGAGATACAGCACAAAGGCCTTCTTAAGTTTATGTCAAGTACCTCCATCAGAGCTGACTGAGAAAATCAGGTTGCATGCAGTGGCTCATGTCTGTAATCCCAGGACTTTGAGAAGCCAAGGCAGGAAGATCTCTTGAGCTCAGGAACTTGAGACCAGCCTGGGCAACATAATGAGACCCCATCTGGAATAAAAATAAAAATTATCTGGGTATGGTGGCACACTTAGATCCAGCTCCTTAGGAGGCAGAGGCAGGAGGACTGCTTGAGCCCAGGAGGCTGAGCCTTCAGTGAGCCATGATTGTACCACTGCACTCCAGCCTGAGTGAGAGAGTGAGAACACCTCTCATTAAAAAAAAAAAAAAAGAGAGAGAGAAAAAAAAAGCATGGCTACAGGCTTTACAGAATGGGTGAGGGTAAACAAGAGCTGTTTTCAAATATGGGAGGGGAAGATGGAAGCAGTATCAGAGCCTAAGGGGCCAAAAAGTGACCAGAAAAAATGCTATTGGTCAAAACTATACTAGCCAATGTGGTGCTATGTGGATTTTAAAAAGCCTCCCTATTTCTTCCAAGGGGATGCCATCTTGAGATAAGGCCCACAGCTTAGTGTGAGGCATCCAGACTGGATTCCAAACCCCCACCAACATGCTCAGCTTGCTGTTTAGTGCAGGGCTACACCTGCACAGCAGTACACATGGTCCTGCCTCTGGCCTACATGGACATTTGGGTCAGCATATCTGCAGCCCTCCTGCCACATCCTTGCAACCTTCCCTAGCCATTCCCTTCTCTACACCCAGCTCTTCAGACCCCTGACAGCTATCAGAGCCATGCTGGATATTCCCTACACCCTTCCCATTATCTAGACAAAAAGTTTGTTTACCTATTATCACCCTCTAACAGGCTTCTTAGCCAGGTCTCCCAACATCTTCCCAACCTCGCCCTTCTCAAGGCCACCTCTATTACATTTACACCCTGTCGTTGAGATCATCCCTAATATTAGGTACCCATGATTTTCCCAGAAACCTCTCTTCCCTTTTCTCCTTTTTTTCTTCACATTTCTCTCTTGCTTTCCTGATGTGTGTTATGTGAACATTTCTTTGCTACTCATTGGCATCTGCCATTTCTTCCCCTGTGGTCTAGTTTAGTTTGGTGGTGGTTTACAGAAGAGGATGGTCCCCCAGCAAAGGCCCCAACCTCAAGCTTGGATACCCATGGGCCTAGGTGAGAAGTATTCCTGCTTTTGTGCCCAAAAAGTTGCCTTTTGGCCTGCCATGCCCCCTATCCTGTACCCATATAAACCCCAAACCCCAGGCTCCAGAAGCAGCAGACAAGGAGACAAATGGTAGAATGATAGCACAGAGAAAGAGAAGGAATGTCAGGAGGAGTTCAAGTGGGGACAGTTAGAGAATCAGCCACTGGACAGCCAAACTCCAGGGGAAGATAATCTTCCCACTACATCCGCTGTCCAGCTCCCCATTCATCCTGCTGAGAGCCACCTCTACCACTCAGTAAAACTCTCACATTCATGCTTCAAGTCTGTATGTTTCCCAATTCTTCCAAGATGCTGGACAAGAGCTCAGGACACAGAAAGCTGTCACACTGGCCCCCGTCTTTGCAAAAAGGCAGAGGGCCCACTGAGCTGGTTAACCCTTAAGCCATCCCTGGACAGCGAGGCTAAAAGAACGCACTGTAACACGTGTCCACTTGGGCTTTGGGAGTCTCAGACACCCACCCATAGATGCTGCTGTGGGGCTGGAGCTCAAAAGCACTCACCCCAGTTCCTGCACCTGCCTGTGTGCCACCCCTCTGGTAAGGGGTTTAAGCTTGCAGCTGCTGAACAGAGAGCCACACCCTGGTCACATGTCCTGTGAGGGGGGCCAGATAACTCTCCGATTTCACTAGGACCCTCATGGCAGTTACACTGCCAAGGTCTGCAAGATCCTCTGTTGCTCCTGCCTAGAGCTAGGCTGTCAATGATCAATGTCAAAAGGGCTGATGTCTGCCCCAGGGGGTGTCATCTGCCATTGATGCTGACACTCATACTGCTAACATCTTGGCTATCACCATCTCATTATCCCTTTATCTTTTTATTTTTTATTTTGAGGCAAGGTCTTGCTCTGACACCCAGGCTAGAGTGCAGTGGCAGGACCACATCTCATTTGTAGCCTTGACCTCCTGGGTTGAAGCAATCCTCCTGCCTCAGCCTCCCAAGTAGCTGGGTCTACAGGTGTCCACCACTGCATCCAGCTTCACCATTCTTTTCAATATATTCCCATGCTATCTTCAATAATTAATTAACCTGCTTTTCTCTTGTTATTTACCAAAGTTATTAGAATTTGAGCTGCTAACAGTTTGGTAAATTATCAAAGAAATTTTAGTTAACATGAAATAGCAGTGAATATTTGTGAATCTAATATCTGGGTCAAACCTGTGTAAACAGTAAATGGTATTTCATTCCACTGACAATTATAAAGACTTCAGTTTAGTTAATTTTCATTCATTTAATATTAGAGGGGAACTCTAGGTGAGAAATACATTTATACCACTTGAGAGATTAATGAATTTCCTGCTACAGTACTTTCACCTCTTTTCCCTAAAAATGTTCCATTTCTGGCTACTATTTATTAAAGCTGCCTGTGATCTTAATTCTAAATCAGGATTCAATTGTACAAAAAGTGGAAGGCATAGACCATGCCTGCTATGGGATTTCCCCTAAGATCCTTACTATATGTTTTGGATTGAAGTGTACCCCCAGAAAGATGAAGCCCTAACCTTCAGTATCTCAGAATATGAGCTTATTTGGGAATGACATCATTGCTGAGGCAATTAGTTAATACATGATCATACTGGAATAGGGTGGGTCCTTAACAAATATGGCTGGTGTCCTCATAAGAAGATAAAAATTTGGACAGAGAAGGGAGACAACCATGTGAGGACTGAGGTAGAGATTGAAGATTTGCTGCCACCAGCCAAAAAACACCTCAGGCTACCAGAAGCTGAAAGAGACAAGGTAATCCCGGCACTTTGGGAGGCTGAGGTGGGTGGATCACCTGAGGTTAGAAGTTCAAGACCAGCCTGGCCAACACAGTGAAACCCTGTCTTTACTAAAAATACAAAAAGTTATCTGAGCATGGTGGTGGGCGCCTGTAATCCCAGCTACTAGGGAGGCTGAGGCAGCAGGAGAATTGCTTGAACCTGAGAGGCGGAGGTTGCAGCGAGCCAAGATAGCACCATTGTACTCCAGCCTGGGTGACAGAGTGAGACGCCATCTGGGGAAAGAAAAAAAAAAAAAAAGACAAGGATAGATTTTCTGCTTTGAGAGGGGAGAGCTCCCTGGCACCCCTCATAGGATGTGCGACGGGGTGTGATTCTCTGTTCAGCCACTGCAAGCTCAAACCCCTTACAGGACAGGGAGCACGCACACAGGCAGGTGCAGGAACCAGGGTGAACACTTTTGGTCTCCGCCCCCACAGCAGCATCTAGGGATGGGTGCCTGCAACTCCTGAAGCCCCAGTGTTACAGTGCCTTTTTAGGTCTGCCATCCGCAGACAGCTTAAGTGTTAACCAGCTCAGTGGCTCCTTGATACCTTGGCCCTTGTCCAGCATCCCAGAAGAACTGGGTCACACACGACTTGAAGGATGAATGCAGGGGTTTTATCGAGTGGTACAGGTGGCTCTTAGCAGGATGGATAGGGAGCTGGAATGGGGAATTGGGAAGATTATCTTCCCCTAGAGTTTGGTCGTCCAGCAGCTGAAGTCCTCTCTGACCACCCCAAGTTGAACTCCTCTCGGTGTTCAAACATTCTTTCTCTCCTCTCTTTCTCTACTGTGCTCTTCTGCCATTTGTCTGCTTGTCTCCTCATCTACTATTCTGGAGCCTGGGGGTTGAGGTTGATATGGGGACAGGATAGGGGGCATGGCAGGCCACAAGGCAACTTTTTGGGCACAAAAACCGTCATGCCTGTCCTCATTTAGGGCCATGGGTATCCAGGCCTGAGGGGAGGCCTTTGCTGAGGAACCACCCTCTTCTACCTAGTATTTTCCTGTCTCCTGTTCATATCACCTAGAGAATTCAGAGGGAGCATGACCCTGCTGACTGTAGAACCATAGGAGAATACATTTCTGTTGTGTAAGCCACCCAGTTGGTGATACTTAGTTACAGTAGCTCTAGGAAACTAAAACACCATCCAAGCAACAACTCTGCCATTAATTCATTTGTTGAATTAGTCAGCAACCACTTATTAGGTGTCCACTGCTGGCTCTCTAGGCTAAGTGCTAGGAAAACAGAGATGAATGACATGGTTTCTGCTTTTGAGGAACTCACAATCCCAGGGAAGGGGTGTCAGGGGCAGGGGGCAGACACACCAGCAGCCAGCACTATCCAGAGAGATACATGGTAAAAGACAGAAGCAGGTACCAGACACTATAAAAGTAAACATATGAACTTAATGCCTAAGGGAACTGAGGAAGTCTTCATGGAGGTGACAATCTAAGGAAGGAGTAAGAATTCTATACAATGAAAGGAATAAGGGCTTTCAGAGACAGAGGGAACAGCAATAGGAAAGGAATTCAATGTGATATTTTGCTGGCATGGCAAGTTAGATCCGATTATCAGCTACATTCAAATCCACAGGGATAACCTCCTATGTTGGCATTGAGGAAAACAATCATAGAGCTCTGACTTTTAATATTACAGGGAATTATCTTAAAGTATTTGTTTGACTGCTCGAAACAAGTAACTGTTGTCAAATGGTAGACTCCTTCAAAAACATCTGGCTTAGGCCAGGAGCGATGGCTCATGCCTGTAATCCCAGCACTTTGAGAGGCTGAGGTGGGTGAATCGGCTGAGGTTGGGAGTTCGAGACCAGCCTGGCCAACATGGTGATACCCCATCTCTACTGAAAATAGAAAAATTAGCCAGGCATGGTAGCACATGTCTGTAATCCTAGCTACTCAGGAGGCTGAGGCAGGAGAATCGCTTGATCCTGGGAGGTGGAGGTTGCAATGAGCCAAGATCGTGCCATTCTACTCTAGCCTAGGAGACAGAGACTCTGTCTCAAAAACAAAAAACAAAAACACCTGGCTTAGATAAGGTACAATTCTACTCCCTAAACTGTCCACCTTAAAGAAATAATTTTAGTATTACATGTCTTCTAGAAATAATAGGATCCAAAACAGTCACTAGTACCAAATAACAGGTTCCTATGGTGAGACACACTGGGGCTTTTGCTGCTAGTAAGACTGGAAGAGGACCATTGCATTTCTGTCAGATTGATTAGCTGACTAGCAGAGGGTCATCTGGACTAAATGGGAGCTAAATGAGTTCATTTAGGTGGTGTCCATCTGTGGCAGAATGATTCATATGTTTTTTATGCAGAACTCCAAGGGAACAATCCCAATTATTTCCACAAATTGAAAGGAAAAATCCAGCTATCTGGAGAGTGTCTTTAACATGCCTATTCCTTTAGGGAATTAGACGTTTCTTTCTTCTTTCCTTTCCCTCCCCATTCTTCTACTTTCCTTTCTTCCTTTCTTTCATCCTTCTTTAGGAAAATTATTTTGAAAATTAAAAAGGTAAAACTCAACATAAGTTTAAATTCTTCCTAGGCCTTTGTTAGGAACAGTGACATTGTCAGGGACATCAATTGTTAGCATTTATTGACTACTTTTTATTTGCCAAGCACCATGTTAAGAGCTTTACAAGTTCTACCTCATTTCATCCTAATAGCTCTTTGAGGTAGGTATTACACTTCCATTGTGTTGCAAATAAAAAAATTGAGGCTTAATGATATGGAGTAACTTGCCCACAGTGGCACCTTTAGAAGAATGACTATGACAGGTAGGACTCGACTCAGTCCTTCTAACATCATAATCCATCTTTCCAATTGCAGTCCCAGTGCTTCCTAAACTTAATGTGCATGGAAACCACCTGAGACCCTTAAAATGAGAGGCCTGAGATCATGCATTTCTACCAAGTTCCAGGTGATAAGTCAGTAGACCACCTTTTGAATCACTAGGCTATGTACTGGCATAATCTGCTCTTTCAAGAAAAGCAGAATCCCAGTTTTCTGGAATGCTGAAAGTCAAATTGTGAAACTACCTGTCCAATTTAAAGTCTTCAAATAGCTTCTATTCCTTTGTGCTCTGCTGATTCATTCCTCCCTCTCTACTAATAGACTTCTCTACTAACTCTCATCCCTTTTTGTCTTTCCCCTGTCATTTAGGACAACCCTTAAATTAGCAGAGGAATGTTCTTTCCATAAATCCTTCCTCTGTACCATCATACTCCCAGGTAAAACCTCAGGTTCTTAGTCTGTATTTTGAAGTCTTTCCCCATCTTTATTTAGCCTCTTTCACTTCCTGCTATTCATCCTACTCTTTATTTACCCAATCCTGAAATACACGTTCTCAGTCCTTCCTTTAATTCATCAGGAACAAAACACTACTTAAATTTAAACCTGCAATCTGTTATATGTTAGAATCATTTTTGTGAGAAAACAAGTTTAGAACCAATGTCATAAAATAATAAATATTTGATTAGCCTCAGATTTTATGAAGTCATCACAATTGAATCTTTGGGCACATTTTAAGTGTGAAATGAAGACCTGTGGACCTCAAGAAGGCTTGGCAATTTGTTTTCATGTCACTGAGGTCAACAAACGAAAGGAATCATATTGTATTCATTTTTCCCGGGGGTTGATAAAGTTCCAAAGAGCTCTTCTGAGCCCCCATTCTTCTGGCCTCTCCATATTCTCTCCATTCCCCAGTCAATAAAGTCTCTCAGACCTTTTCAGGCAAAAGTATAGCATATACTGGTCTTTTCGCGTTGCTATAAAACTAAGGGGAAAAAGCCAAAAGAGCTGGAGGTCATTCTGAGAACTAAGTAACTCAAGATCTATAACATAGGTTATTAGTTTCAAAACTGAGAGCTGAGGCTGGGCACGGTGGCTCAGGCCTGGAATCTCCCAGCACTTTGGAAGGTCTAGGCGAGTGAATCACTTGAGCCCAGGAGATGGAGACTGGCCTGGCCAACATGACGAATCCTCAGCTCTACTAAAAATACCAAAAAGTTAGCTGGGCTTGGTGGCACATACCTATTGTCCCAGCTACTCAGGAGGTGAGGCAGAAGAATTACTTGAACCTAGGAGGTAGAGGTCACAGTGAGCCGAGATCACACCACTGCACTACAGCCTGGGTGACAGAGCAAGACACTGTCTCAAAACAACAACAACAAAAAGAATGGCCCATGAAAAACAGTGAAAGCAAAACTCAGGACACAAAACTCTCAGTGGTTGAACTTCACCAACTGTGTCCTCAAAAGAACTGGTTTCAACTGCACAGGAAGTCAGTCCAGTTATTAACATGTTGCATAATTTATATATACTGTCCAATTAATCACCTACTGTATTTGCCAAGCTTTACTATTTTCCAAAATTGAACTCATCTTCAAATGAAAACAGCCCCTAAGAAATACTCACAATAATTTGCCAAGGATATTTATGTTCTGCCCCCACCCTGCGAGATGGAGTCTTGCTCTGTCACCCAGGCTGGATTGCAGTGGTGCAATCTTGGCTCACTGCAACCTCTGCCTCCCTGGTTCAAGTGATTCTCCTGTCTCAGCCTCCTGAGTAGCTGGGAGTACAGGCGTGTGCCACCACACCCGGCTAATTTGTGTTTTGTTTTTTTTTTTCAGTAGAGATGGGGTTTCACCACGTTAGTTAGGCTGGTCTCCAACTCCTGACTTCTTGATCCACCCGCCTCGGCCTCCCAAGAGTTTTATGTTCTTTATTTCTTCTTAGTTATCTTTGTAATCTGGACCAAATGAATTGCTACAACTAGGTTTCAGTTCATTAAGGTTATAAACATACGCTGAACTGAGATTTTTGGTGAGCATGCTGCGGAGAGGTGAATACCATTTGTCAGTGAGAGGATTTTCATTTCTAAACTACTTAAATCATCTTTCCCAGTCCTCCTTCTGTAATAATTATGCCCCTTCAACATCTTTCTGAATCTTTATATCGTTCTAAGTAGGTAAGGTTATTCCTATGGCGGGGACTTAGGAAACAAGTTGATGAAGAAAGGTAAGCCAGATAGATCCCAAAGTAGCAAATAAATGGTTACATCGATACTCATTCATTGATTTTTGTTTTGTTTTGTTTTGACTTGTGTACCACAGTTCCTTTAGGGATTTTTTTTTTTTTTAAGAGACAGGGTCTCATTCTGTCCTCCAGGCCATCATAGCTCACTGCTGCCTCAAATTCAAGGGATCCTCTGGCCTCAGCCTTGCAAGCATATGGGACTACAGGCCCATGCCACCATGTGTAGCTAACTTTTAAAGTTTTTGTAGACATGAGGCCTCACCTTGTTGCCCAGGCTGGTCTCAAACGTATGGGCTCAAGCAATCCTCCGACCTCAGTCTTCCAAACTGCTGGGATTACACAGGTGGACCGCCATGCCCAGGCGCTTTAGAGATTTTGACTCAGAGTATAATGATCTGGGACTTCTCTTCATCCTGCGTTTTAGGTCCCACTGAGGCAGTGCTGTGGACTGAATTGTGTCCCCAACCCAAGTTTAAAAATTAAAGCTCTAACCCCCAATGTGACTGTATTTGGAGAAAGGGGCTTTAAGGAAGTAATTAAAATAAAATTAATCTTGGACATCCAGCCTCCAGAACTGTGAGAAAAGAAATTTCTGCTGTTTAAGCCAACAACTCTGTACTCTGTTAACTGCACTGCTATGGCAACCCAAGCAGTTTCACTTTTGCTTCAAGTTGATAAAGTGCCACCCAACACAATTTTTTGTATATATTGCTATTAATAAAATTTTTCCAGAAATTAAATGTGTTCAAAAGAATATAAAATATGCTTACAGAGTTTAGGTTTGTAAAACTGAATATTATAAATATGAATTAAAACCAACTGACTTCTATACAAGTCACATTAGAGTAAGAGTGAGTAAAATACTTCACAAATCTGAAAATAGCACAAAGATTAGAGCCAAGTTCTGACATGTCATGATATTTTAATTCAAAAGTATCAATTACACACAGCCAGTCATGTGTCTTCTGTGGTGCTGAAGCTCAGAGATTTAGAATACATTTGCTCCCAAATTATGGAATTAAATAATGTTACAGCTGAACTGCTAAAGCAATACAGTCTGAATCTCTCGTGGCAGCTAAGGAAGCTGAAAAACAAAGTGAGCAGGTAATTTGTCCAAAGTCACAACTTAGGGCAGATAGTTTTAATGGCCCATCGCCAGACACCAAGTCTGGAGAATTTTTAGGTTACCTTGTTTTTGCTTTTAAGTGGTATTTTGGTTCACACAACATCTTTTCTAACCTCCTTATTTGATTTCCTGGACCACTGATGTCAGAAAAGCTCAAAACTGCAATTCCCAGACTCCCTTTCAGCCAGAATTCCACAAGTGACCTGGTGAAAGATAAGAATTAACAGCTGGACTGTCACTCTTAGAGTCTCAGGGACGCTTGAACATAGTTTGATCTTTAGTTGAACTTCTTGACATATCCACTGTGGCTAAATAAGCCTTCGTAAGACATTCCTAAGTATTGTACCTAGTTGTCAAGATGGTTCATCGTGGAACCTGTAATTTATGGACTGTAGCTGCACTAAAGAATGGAAGCATGGCATGCAGCCTTTGGGATGCTGAGGATTAGCAGAGACTTCAGGCTTCAGGGATCCTAAACTCTATGCCTTTCCTATGCTGATGTGATCCCCATTCACTTCAGCTTGTCATTTGTTGTGACCAAAACATGCCCCAATGTATGTGCTTGGGGACATCAGAAACTGCACCCAAGGCTTCTGAGACACTGTTGTTCTGGATTCGGTCTCTTCTGTATCCTTTCTAAGAGCTAGTTAAATGTTGTGGTGGTAAGTTTGTGCCTTGAAAGTTTGACTAACAATCCAAACTAGGAACCCACGCTAATGACCATGCACCTAGGGTCTGCCAAGCAGATCCACCTGCATGAGACTTGGAGGCAGAAGTGAGCGCCAGGTGACCAGGTGATGAAGCCCACAGGAAAAGACATCAGATGTTTTAGTGGGCATGACAAAAGTATTTGTTTTTTCTGGGGCAACTCCAGTGTCTATCGTCCAGTCTCTAGCATCATAAGTACAAGCAGCAAGCTATTGCAGCAGGGATTTTTTTCCGTTATAACTAACTCAGGTATGGTGGGATACTTTTCTCGACTCTTTGCTCCTGACTACTTAAATTCTGTGGGTGAATCAATTCCTTTAAATATGCATCTTTCTATTAGGTAGAAGGGACTCTTTCTGCATTAAGAACCCTGGTCGGCCGGGCGTGGTGGCTCATGCCTGTAATCCCAGCTCTTTGGGAGGCCGAGGCGGGTGGATCACGAGGTCAGGAGATCGAGACCATCCTGGCTAATACGGTGAAACCCCGTCTCTACTAAAAATACCAAAAATTAGCCAGGCGAGGTGGCAGCGTCTGTAGTCCCAGCTACTCGGGAGGCTGAGGCAAGAGAATGGCGTGAACCCGGGAGACAGACCTTGCAGTGAGCCGAGATCGCGCCACTGCACTCCAGCCTGGGTGACAGAGCAAGACTCCGTCTCAAAGAAAAAAAAAGAACCCTGGTCAATAAAATTAGAACCTTTTGTCTGTCACATTGAAGGGATTGTTTTAAACATTTTACTTCAGTTTGGCTTTAACTCCTATGTAAAACCCAGGTCTGAATAAAAGCTGTTCACCTACACACTGTAAGGTTCAAGACTTGTTTCTAAAGGCTTCTACCTGAAATTCAAACTCCCACAAAGCTGCCTACGACTTGTTTATGATTCTTTGATCATCTACTGAGGTTTTCAATCAGGCAGTCAGACAACCACTGGAAGAGGAAAGGAAACTGAGGCCCATGGTTAGCTCTTTCTTGGGACTCGACTGCTGTGAGATGTTTGGATAATTTGGTAGACTCTCTGGCCTCGTGAACATTAAAACAGTCAAAAACAAGGAAGCTTTGGGGGAAAAATGTTTCACAAGAGCCTGCCTTACATGACAGAGGAGCGAAGAAAACTAGTGCAATGGAGCAGTCCCTATGCATCTCGCCAAAGTAAAAATGCTTCACCCTGACTCTCATTGGCTACCACTTATCACATCAACAAGGCTTAGGCTTTAATAGTCAGTGGAATAATTAGCCAAAATATGTTTATAGACCATCTGATAGGTATTGAGACATTGTGAAAGCTACAAAAAGACACACAAGAAGCTTATGTATAAGAATTAAAGTCTCTTTCAGTGTGTTTGGCAGTGTTAGAAAAATTCCAGTGAAGGAGACAGAGATCAGTATGGAGACAGATGGAGACAGAGAAGGCAGAATGGGTTGGCCCATGGTAAGGATGCTGAAGCTGCAGGTCTCTAAAAATGAAGAGGCATTGATGGAAAGGAGAGGAGGAAGGCAGAAGGCTTTCTATACAGGGGGAAAATGGTTTGAACAAAGTACCAGAGGAAACAGAAACAGAGACAGAACTGAAACTCAGTGGACTTATTTGCTTACAGAGAGATGATTACATGGGTGAAGCAGGAAAAAAATGAAATGAAGGACAGTGGCTAGAATAGAGTCCTAAGACTTTCATTCTATTGCTCTGCCTGCCCTCAGATAGAGAAATGCAATACTGCAGCAAGTAGCAAGGCTCTTTTCAGTGTGCAGCTGCCTCCTTTATGTCTTCTGAACTTAGGATTCAAATTGAGTGGCTACAAATATGTAAGCAAAGCCTATAAGCTTTCAAATGAAATAAGGAACTACCGGCTATCTCTAATTCTGATGTGTGTAGGGAAATGTTTCCATCCCTTTGCTTATTTATTCAATAAGCATTAAGTACCCAAGAATTAAGTATTAATTACAACTGAGCACTTACCTGTGTCTGGCTCAATGCATTAACAGCAGAGACAGACAACTGCTTCTCATTTAACAGAACCCAGGACTTAACGCTTTTTGTATTAGAAATGACAGTGAATTCAGCTAAAAGACTGTATTCCTCAGCCTCCTTTGTGGATGTGGCTGTGTGGCTCAGATGGGGCTAGGAGGAGTTGGATACAGGGCTTCTGGGAAAACTCCTTAGAAGGGATGTAGACTCAGTCCTTGATCCACCCTCCTTTCTGTTGCCTGAAACATGACTATGTTAATGGACCTTCTCCTGCTGCATCATGGTAGCATAAGGAAGCCACAGTCAGCCTGGGACTCTAATGACAACATGAAGCAGCCATACTAGGTCTTTGCCGCCCACTTCTCCTTTTTTTTGTTTTTTGTGTTTTGAGACGGAGTCTCGCTCTGTCACCCAGGCTGGAGTGCAGTGGCACGATCTCGGCTCACTGCAAACTCCACCTCCCAGGTTCATGCCATTCTCCTGCCTCAGCCTCCAAAGTAGCTGGGACTACAGGCACCCGCCACCATGCCTGGCTAACTTTTTTGTATTTTTTTTTTTTTTTTTTTTAGCAGAGACGGGGTTTCACCGTATTAGCCAGGATGGTCTCAATCTCCTGACCTTGTGATCCGCCAGCCTTGGCCTCCCAAAGTGCTGGGATTACAGGCGTGAGCCACTGCGCCCAGCCCTCCTTTTCTTATTGTACAATATAAAAATGAATGCCTACTTATCTTTTTTAAACTGACCACAATTCCTAACTGATGTTATCTCATTTAGTATTCATCACCCTATGCCCTTACCATATGTAAGAGCAGGAAGAATCCATTACAAACAAACAACAAACCTTACTATCTGAGAGTTAAGTTCATTCACAGAATCCAAGAAAGAAGAAGAAAGGTTGTCTCTTAGTCACCTGTCAGTCCGTACTCACTTCTTATACGAGCAAACATAAATCCCACCTTTTTCTTTTCTTCATTCAAGTATTGTCAATTCATCTTTTAATCTCTTATCTCTTCCCCTAGGGTTCCACTTCTTTTCTGACTCTGTTCCCCCAGAGCAGGTCATTCTGAGTTCTCTGCTTTGCACTTTGGCCAAGCTGGAATGGAGTTAGAGTAGGGAGAAGAGGTTGGGGGTGAGGGACTGAGGGGGAAATGGGATCAGGTGAAGAGCCCTCTAAGCAGGAAAAAAATGGGATAAACAAAATACAGAAAAAATAGGAATGGGGAGGGAACTGTGAGTGACCCCCCTGTTTGCTTAGTGAGAGAGGATCGATATGGACAAACAGAGGGGATAATGAAAAAGGAAAAAAGCTTGAGCCAAATCCTGAGAGTCTAAATGTAGGAGAATCAGACTCGGGAGGAAATCAGTCCTTTATGGGTCAGTTTGATGATAAAGCATTTATTTATTTATTTATTTATTTATTTATTTATTGAATAATTTATTCCCTGTATTATGATAGTAATGGGAGCAAATACACAATTTTTTATTAATAAAACAAAAAAAGATGAAAAACAGAAGCAACAAATGAAGACATCCATACTGCCCATAATACATCAGCCATGCGATCAGAAAACCCATTTCTAAAGAACAACGGTTGCTGGTGTCCGAGTTTTATTGCATTCATCGGGGGAAAGGGATATGGTTGGAATGAAAAAGATCCATCAGTCTTCTGACAGGAAGATGTTATAAGGGGGCTCCAACCCCAATGGGTACGCCTCTTGTTACCACCTTTGGAGCAGAAGATGAAGGGGAGAGAGAGCTTCTCCCTATGGCCTCATGGCTTCTTGTGAGACAGATCAGTCCAGCCAGATACAGAGCAAAGCAGCTTTGCATCACCACAGGCCAGTTGCTGGTGCCCACCTTTATGTTTAAAAAAAAAAAAAAAGTGGAAGCCTCAAGAGGGATGGAGGATACCAAGAAGAATGGGTGCCTTGGCCCCAGAGGCATTGTAGCGAGGGGAAGATAATATATCTCATCAGGGTTCTCAACATTATGAGAATATCACACATCAACTCAACTATCTTTGGAGGGGCTGAGTGATTGAGTTATGGCTCTGACTCCTCTCTGGGGGTGGAGAGTGAAGATGACAAAGAAGGCCATCTGTCCCCTAGGAGACACAGTTGCAGTATAAGACAGGACAGAAGAGAACAGAAAAACAAATCCAACTGGAAAAAAGGGGAGGGAGAAGGAAGTGTGCTAGGCACACACATCCAGGGAGTAGGGGAAGTTCCCACACTTGAGGCCTCCATCCTCTTGAAATGACCAGAATTGATCCAAGTAGAGATATTCCTTTCTTCTGGAAATAAACCTTGGGGATGGCTAGGCAGGATGAAAGGAAATTTAACATGGAGAATGAATCTTACACCCTGGCCCATCATCCCAGCCTCCAAAACTGGCCACAAACCCACTGAAGGGTTCCAGTCCCAGGAGAGGTGTGAGGTTCTGGTGAAGAGCAGCAGTAGTCAAACACCTTCCCCCAGGCTTGAATGATTTTGGCCATCTCTGGGCTCCTGTGCCCAGATGTAGAGATGAGTGGAGATGGAATTGAGGTGAGGGAAGAGATTACTCAATCTTTGACAGAGACCCAATCCAATTATCTGCATAATCACAAGAGTTCTCTTAGGTCCCACCTCTGTGAGGTGCCAGTTTGCTGACCCACTCTTTACCCCACCTGGGTAGGACTGGCCATATTCCATCGTGTGTGTGCATGCCTGCACCCACATCTGTAGTATCCTGACTGTCATCCATCCTAGGGCCCACCAGGAGGGAAGCATGCCATAGTGAGTTCTATAAAGTTATCAGCAAAATTCAGACACTTTTAGTTCATCCCACACAGCAACGTGCATCCAGAGTAGTTGCTTGAGCCAGGTCCATCTGTCCAGTCAGGTCCTGAAGATGACAAACAACCCCCTTCCCCTAGCTCCTATATCATAGAAACAACAGGAGATATTACAAAGATCAAGGCACTTGGGAGAGAGTCAACAATGACATTCTAATACTACAAGCAGACTTCTTGTGGGGAGGGAGAGGGAAGAAAAATGGGCAAAGGGGGAAAAGGGACAATGTATTTCTGAGGGTCAGAAACAGCCTACTCAACAGGATGGAGTTATCTGGATGGAAGGAGCCTGCAGCCTGAATTTAGCAAAGGAATAAGAGAAGTGGTGGCTAGAATATCCACAATTCCCCCAAGCGTCTCAGAACCCCACCACCTTGAACATCAGAGAGAATCAGGCAGTCTCTTAGGCAAAGATGTTGGTAATAAAATCCAGGAATCGCTTAGCATACTGCTCCGGATGGACAGTAGAGATCACTGCCCCAGCCCCATGCTTGACAGTTTTGGCTGCATGAGCTGCTTTCTTCTTGGCATCATACTGTGTAAGGATATCAATGAGGCCCATGAAATAGACCTCCTTCTGGGGGGCTCCTTCAGCACTCCGGATGGCATAGACATCAATGAAGGACTCAAACTCTCCTGGGCCCAGGGGCCGATGGGAATGGATGTAGCCTCTGATACCCTCTGGGGAGGTGCCATAGGAGCCCACCAGAGCAGGAGGTCCAGTCAGGCTGCAGTCCCCATCCACCTCTGACTCATCCTCCCGCACGGGCCCTTCCTCCTCTGGTTCAGAGCCCCGAATGATGTCGTGGATGCCCAGCAGAAGGCTGTAGTCCATGATCTTCAGCTGCACTAGAAACTCCACATCTCTCTTTAGCTTCTCCAGAAATATTTTCTTCTCTTCTTCACCAATATATACTTTCTGGTTCTTGTTGAGAAAGTCCATATCCTTAAGGGTGGGCAATTCTTTAACCTTTTCCTTATCGCTGGCTTCCCGGGACACTAGGGAACCCTTTAGGTCATACTTCCTGTGCACAGGAAGACGGTGGCTAAACATATTGCGCATCACAAGCATGTAGCTGTCTTCATTGTCCACACTGACTTGGTACATCCCCAGGAACTGGGGCAGAAGTGTGTTGCCATGGCACTTCACAATGTACTGGTGATAGTTGGAGAGGTTGCTATGCATGTCAGCAATGTCCTCACTGGATACTTCTTTGATGACCAGAGTCCGATCGTAGGAGATAAGGAAGCGACCACCACTGCCTTCACTTTTGCTGGGGGGGTTTCGGGTAAGGGACACCAAGTAATCTTGGTCATCAATGCCAAATCGATCACGGAGGTTCCTGAAGACCTGGGGACAATACTCCTTGAACTTGAAATGACTGGGTAGATTTTTCCTGTGGAAAAGGTGATTGTTGACCTTGATCTTGGAGCTGGCCTTAAAGTCATCTGGCAGTAGCATCACTGGGAGAGGCACCTGGCTGAGCTCATTGATCGAGTGGGCTACGCCCCACAGGAACACACCCATCAGCGGGTCGGCCGCCCGGAACACCTTCACCTTCTGCTGCACAAAATGCTTCTTCTTGGTTTTGGAGGCAAAGCCGAAACCTGGGCCGGGGCCTGCTGTCGCCGCCGGTACCGTGGCTGGTGGGACCGAGGAGGACGCCATAGTCTCCCACGCAACCGACTAAGTGCTGATAAAGCATTTATAACAAACATTTTAATTCTAAGATTGTCCCCTCTTAGTATAATCAATTGCATTTCCCAGCTAACAGAATGTGTACTCTTCTCTGTATTACCAAAGGTCCCCTTTTATTATCCTAGTCTGGCATAGACCAGAGACCCAGGAGTGTGGATGTACACTCCACTTTAGCAGTGGGATGTCTACTCCTTTGATATAGTTACTATTATTTCCATTTATCATATGATAAAAGAGACCAATAATTTAAGTAATTTGCCAAAGATCACAAGTGGTCAAAGGCAAAGGGAGAACTCAAATATGGACATGCCTCTACTACTCCACTATTTCCTTTGATGTCTGAAACCATGTGTGGCACAGGAGATACAAGACTGGGTAAAAAGTGGTTCTTGCCTTAGGGGATTTCTCAGTCTGTCTGGTAGCTTGATATACAGTAAACACAAATAAATAATACTAAGAGAGCATAGAGGAAGAAACAAACAAATAGGCAATGGTTTATAGAAAAGTCTCTTACAGGCCGGGCATGGTGGCACATGCCTATAATCCCAGCACTTTGGGAGGCTGAGGCAGGTGAATCACGAGGTCAGGTTAACACGGTGAAACCCCGTCTCTACTAAAAATACAAAAAATAAGCAGGGCGTGGTGGCGGGCGCCTGTAGTCCCAGCTACTCGGGAGGCTGAGGCAGGAGAATGACGTGAACCTGGGGGGCAGAACTTGCAGTGAGCTGAGATCACACACTGCACTGCAGCCTGGGTGACAGAGCGAGACTCCGTCTCAGAAAAAAAAAATCTCTTACAGCCTTGAAGCGAAGTCCCAGTGAAATCACCTTTCTTTATTATTATTATTATTATTATTATTATATTTTAAGTTCTAGGGTACATGTGCACAACGTGCAGGTTTGTTACATATGTATACATGTACCATGTTGGTGTGCTGCACCCATTAACTCACCTTTCTTTTTTGACCCCGTCCTTAGGGTTTAATTGAAAACTAATGATTTTCTGGAAAGTCTTAACTTATTCACTTGAATATTTCAATGAATATTCATTGAATACCTTCTGTGTGCAAAGCCCTGTGATTTATGTTTCTCCAAGGGGTTGACAAATGGATGAGGAATGGTTCTAGCCTTCAAAAAGTTTACAAGAAAAAGTATAAAAAATTAAAGGCATAAAAATCATAGCCTAGCAAATTCTGTAAGGGGAATCAAAGGTAAAAGGTAGGAATACCAATCTGCTTTCATCTGTGATCTTAGGTCTCCTTTAAAAGTTGATTCATTCATTTACTAACTCATTTGTTAACATTTTTATTGAGTCTTTACTAGATAAGTACCATGCTAAGCTCTGGTAAGTCAACAAAGAACAAGACACAACGTATGTCTCAGGAGTGCTTAGAGACCAGGCATTCCCGAGAAGGGGCGTCGGAGAGGGGGAAAGTAATACCACCCACAGAGCGGATGAAAGTTGGCTCTTGGTGGAGGTGAAAGAAAATCTTTTTTTTTTTTTTTTTTTTTTTTTTTTTTTTTGAGACGGGAGTCTTGCTCTGTCGCCCAAGCTGGAGTGCAGTGGCGCGATCTCGGCTCACTGCAAGCTCCGCCTCCCGGGTTCACGCCATTCTCCTGCCTCAGCCTCCCGAGTAGCTGGGACTACAGGCGCCCGCCACCATGCCTGGCTAATTTTTTGTATTTTTCAGTAGAGACGGGGTTTCACCGTGTTAGCCAGGATGGTCTCGATCTCCTGACCTCGTGATCTGCCTGCCTCGGCCTCCCAAAGTGCTAGGATTACAGGCGTGAGCCACCGCACCCGGCCAAAAGAAAATATTTTTAAGAAACATATAGGACACAGATATACATGGAGTACAAAAATATATAGCATATACAGGTCATTAAATTTTCAAAGAGGAGGGGAATGGTGATTAGGAACAAAATGTCTAAAAAGACTCTAGATGGGTGATAATAAAAAGGGCTGAGAAACACTGATATAAACAATCCACCAAGGAATTTCAACATAATATGCTAAATGCTGTGATAAGAATAAGTCAGGTGGGCTGTGGGAACACAAGGAAGGGACACCTAACCCAGGCTTAGGAAGACAGGAAAGGCTGCTTAGCAGGCAGTATCTAAGGTCAAAAAGCACATAAGGACCAGAAAAGGGATAAAAATGTACTCTAGATACATGGAGCAGTATATGCAAAGTTCTAGGGTTGAGAAAGAAAGCATGCTGCACTAATGGTACAAACTTCACCATGAAGTTCAAGTTTGAAAGGGAAAGAGATGATAGGGGGCTTCTACTCTTATCCAATAACTGTTTTTAAAAAAATTCTAATAGGCCACTTGGCTGAGACAGCCACTATGCTTTAGGTTTCTATGTGAGCAGACCAAAGCCCAATGTAAACAGTAAAATGAAACAAGAGACTTAGCCAATCAGAAACTGCCAACTAACCTCTGAGATTGTTTCCATGTGAAACTAATCAATGTCTTTGTCTTCCCTCCACATAAAACCTCGCTGCCCATGCTGCTGTGGTGGTGCACTCTGAACCTCTCCTGAGTTCTACCAGATTAATGAATCATTCTTTGCTCAAATAAACTCTATTAAATGTATATTGTCCAAAATGTTTCTTTAAGGGTATTGCATAAGGGTGCCACCTTTGAGTGTCATCCAAAGCAATAAAGGGCTCTGTAGCAAGTCAAGACTGCAGAACAAGCTACTCTTCTACTTGGGACTTATGATTAGCAGATCCAACGAGACATAAAATGTCTGTAGCAAATAGAAATGACGTATGGAGTCTCTGACAAACAAAATATGAAAAATCACAGCATAGGCTTCTAGGGTTGAAGCAAACTCACACTCCCTTCAGCAGATAACTATCCTCGTTTTGAGAAACAATCTTTTCTATGAGGCAATGATATAGACTAAATGCTAACTATATCAAGTGAGCATGCAACCTGGGATGTCTATAAAAAACTGGGTGTTACCTAATTTGCTGAGCCATAATTTGAATATATACAGCAGCCATCTATTTTCAAGTTCTATAACTAGATGGCTCAGATTTCTTTGATACTTCTGTTGCATTCCCTCATATTTTTTTTTCTTTTTTTTTTCTTTTTTTTTTTCAATCCACACTTATGGCCCCATGGGAGTTCCTATGACTAACTGAGAAGGAAAAAAGTCAGTATTGGTTTATAGATGTTTCTATATAGTATACTAGTACCCACCAGAAGTGAGTGGCTATAGCATTATAATCCCTCTTGAGAGGATTGGCAATGAAGGGCAGTAGTAATAGAAATTTATCTCAATGGGCAAAACTTCAGCCAGTTCGTTTGATCACTTTGCCTCAGAAGGTGGACAAAAGAATGTGTCTATATTGATTTATGGGGATTTGTTAACACTTGGGCCTGATGATCAGGGATTTAGAAAGAACAAGATTAGAAGATTGGTGACAGCAAGGTCTGGAGAAGTATGAGGGTAGACCTCTCAGAATGGGCACAGTGTGAAAATATTTGTATTTCAACTGATGGCTTATCAAAAAATATCCAAAGCATGTCAACCACAAAGCAAAAATCTATATTAGATGCACAAAACAAAAATATAAAGGATTTAAAGCATGCCACTCCAAAAAATAATCACACTACGAAGTCAGCAAGAGAGTAAAAAAGAAAAAAGTCTACAAAACAACCAGAAAACAATTAACAAAATGGCAGTAATAAGTTCTTACCTATCATTTTCTTGAAAATAAATAGATAAAATTATCCAATAAAAAGTCATAATGACTGAATAGACAAACAACAAGACCCAAATATACGCTGCATTCAAGGAATTCATATCAGTTTTAAGGACACACATAAGCTGAAAGTAAAAAGATGAAAAAACATTTCATGCAAATAGAAACCACAAAGAACAGGGGTAGCTCTACTTAGCAGACAAACTAGACTTTAAATAAAAAACTGTAAAAAGATAAAGACAACATTCTACAAGGGGGTCAATTCATCAGGAAGACAAAATAATTGTAAATGTATATGTACACAACATCAGAACACCTAAATATATAAAACTATTAAAGGATCTGAAGTGAGAGAGAGATTACAGCACAGTAATAGTATGAAACTTCAATAATGGACACATCCAGACAGAAAACAGGAAAACATTGGATTTGAAAAATCCTTTAGACCAAATGAACCTAACAGTGACATACAGAACATCCCCTCCAATGGCAACAGAATACACATTGTTCTCAACTGCACATGGAACATTCTCCAGGGTAGATCATATGTTAAGCCAAAAAACAAGCCTTAGCAAATTTAAGAAGGTTAAAAATAATATTAAGCACCTTTTCTGACCACAATGGTAAGAAACTAGAAATCAATAAGAAAAATGTAAACACAACATACTAAAACTTATGGGATGTGCAAAAGCAGTGCTAAGCAAAAAATTCATAGCAATAAACATCAAAAAAGATATCAAAGAAACAATGTTATGCCTCAAGGAAATAAAAAAGAACTAAGCCCAATGTCAGCAGAAGGAAACAAAGAGATTAGAGCATAAATGAAAGAGACTGAAAGAATACAAAAGATCAGTGAAAATAAATTTTTTTTGAAAAGAATAATTGACTAAGGAAAAGAACTCAAAATGAGAACTGAAAAAGACATTGCAACTAATAACACCAAAACAAAAAAGATCATGAGAGACTTATAAACAATTACATTCCAATAAATTGGATAACTCAGAAAACAAATTTCTAAACACATATACCAGGACAGAACCAGGAAGACATAGAAAATCTAAACGGACCAATAATGAGCAGCAGATTGAATCAGTAATTAAAAGTCTTCCATCATAGAAAATCCCAGGACGTGATGGCTTTAATGCAGAATCCTACTAAATACTTAACAAACTGATACCAACTCTTCACAAATCCTTGCAAAAAGTAGAAGATGTAGGAATACTTCCAAACTCTTTTTATGAGGCCAGCATTACCCTGATAATGAAACCAGAGGACACTACAAGGAAAAAACACATTAAAAAAAACTGCAGGTCAATGTCTTTGATATATATCGATGTAAAAATCCTCAACAAAATATTAGCTAATTTCAACAACATATTAAAATAATTTACCATGATCAAGGGGGATTTACCCCAGGGATACAACGATGTTTCAACATACACAGATCTATAAGTGATACATCATGTTAACAGAATAAAAGACAAAAACCATATGGTCATCTCATTAGATATAGAAAGAACATTTGACAAAATTCAACATATTAGATGTTCCAAGATGGCCAAATAGGAACAGCTCTGGTCTGCAGCTCCCAGCGTGATCAATGCAGAAGACGGGTGATTTCTGCATTTCCAACTGAGGTACGCAGTTCATCTCAATGGGACTGGTTGGACAGCGGGTGCAGCCCACAGAGGGCGAGCTGAAGCAGAGCGGGGCATTGCCTCACCTGGGAAGCGCAAGGTGTCAGGGGATTTCCCTTTCCTAGCCAAGGAAACCCATGACAGACTACCTGGAAAAACAGGACACTCCCGCCCAAATACTGTGCTTTTCCCAAGGTCTTAGCAACCGGCAGACAAGGTGATTCTCTCCCGTGCCTGGCTTGTGCAAGGCTCTCCTGTGCCTGATTCTCCCCTGTGCCATGCCCACGAAGCCTTGCTCACTGCTAGCACAGCAGTCTGAGATGGATCTGCAAGACGGCACCCTGGTCGGGGGAGGGGCGTCTGCCATTGCTGAGGCTTGAGTAGGTAAAGTCGCCAGGAAGCTCGAACTGGGTGGAGTGCACCGCAGCTCAACAAGGCCTACTGCCTCTAGACTCCACCTCTGTGGGCAGAGCATAGCTGAACAAAATGCAGCAGACAACTTTTGCAGACTTAAATGTCCCTGTCTGACAGCTCGGAAGAGAGCAGTGGTTCTCCCAGCATGGCGTTTGAGCCCTGAGAATGGACAGACTGTCTCCTCAAGTGCGTCCCTGACCCCGTGTACCCTAACTGGGAGACACCTCCCAGTAGGGACCAACAGACATGTCATATGGGTGGCTGCCCCTCTTGGACAAAGCTTCCAGAGGAAGGACCAGGCAGCAATATTTGCTGTTCTGCAATCTTTGCTGTTCTGCAGCCTCTGCTGGTGATACCCAGGCAAATAGGGCCTGGAGTGGAACTCCAGCAAATTCCAACAGACCTCCAGCTGAGGGACCTGTTAGAAGGAAAACTAACAAACAGATAGGAATAGCATCAACAAAAAGGCCATCTACACCAAAACTCCATCTGTAGGTCACCAACATCAAAGACCAAAGGTAGATAAAACAACAAAGATGGGGAGAAACCAGAGCAGAAAAGCTGAAAATTCTAAAAATCAGAGCACCTCTTCTCCTCCAAAGGGTCACATCTCCTCACCAGCAATGGAACAGAGCTGGACAGAGAATGACTTTAACGACCTGACAGAAGTAGGCTTCAGAAGATCGGTAATAACAAACTTCTCTGAGCTAAAGGAGGATGTTGAAATCTATCCCAAGGAAGCTAAAAACCTTGAAAAAAGATTAGATGAATGGCTAATTAGAATAAACAGTGTAGAGAAAACCTTAAATGACCTGATGGAGCTGAAAACCATGGCACAAGAACTTCATGACACATGCACAAGCTTCAACAGCCGATTTGATCAAGTGGAAGAAAGGGTATCAGTGATTGGAGGTCAAATTAATGAAATGAAGTGAGAAGAGAAGTTTAGAAAAAAAAAGTAAAAATAAACAAACAAAGCCTCCAAGAAATATGGGACTATGTGAAAACATCAAATCTACATTTGATTGATGTACATGAAAGTGATGGGGAGAATGGAACCAAGTTGGAGAGCACTCTTCAGGATATTATCCACAAGAACTTACCGAACCTACCAAGGCAGGCCAACATTCAAATTCAGGAAATACAGAGAACACCACAAGGATACTCCTCAAGAAGAGCAATCCCAAGACACATAATTGCCAGATTCACCAAGGTTGAAATGAAGGAAGAAGTGTTAAGCACACCTAGAGAGAAAGGTCGAGTTACTCACAAAGGGAAGCCCATCTGACTAACAGTGGATCTCTCAGCAGAAACCCAACAATCCAGAAGAGAGTGGGGGCCAATATTCAACCATCTTAAAGAAAAGAATATTCAACCCATAATTTCATGTCCAGCCAAACTAAGTTTCATAAGTGAAGGAGAAATAAAATCCTTTACAGACAAGCAAATGCTGAGAGATTTTGTCACCACCAGGCCTGCCATACAAGAGCTCCTGAAGGAAGCACTAAACATGGAAAGAAACAACCAGTACCAGCCACTGCAAAAACATGCCAAATTGTAAAGACCATCGATGTTATGAAGAAACTGCATCAATTAATGGGCAAAATAACCAGCAACCATCATAATGACCGGATCAAATTCACATAACAATATTAACCTTAAATGTAAATGGGCTATATGCCCCAATTAAAAGACAGACTGGCAAATTGGATAAAGAGTCAAGACCCATCAGTGTGCTGTATTCAGGAGACCCATCTCACATACAAAGATGCACATAGGCTCAAAATACAGGGATGGAGGAAGATCTACCAAGCAAATGGAAGGCAAAAAAAAAAAAAAAAAAAAGGCAGGGGTTGCAATCCTAGTCTCTGATGTAACAGACTTTAAGCCAACAAAGATCAAAAGAGACAAGGCCATTACCTAATGGTAAAGGGATCAATTTAACAAGAAGAGATAACTATCCTAAATATATATGCACTCAATACAGGAGCACCCAGAATCATAAAGCAAAGTCCTTAAAGACCTACAAAGAGACTTAGACTCCCACACAATAATAAAGCAATACTTTAACACCCCACTGTCAATATTAGACAGATCAACAAGACAGAAGGTTAACAAGGATAGCCAGGACCTGAACTCAGATCTGCATCAAGCAGACCTAACAGACATCTACAGAACTCTCCACCCCAAATCAACAGAATATACATTTTTCTCAGCACCACATAGCACTTATTCTAAAATTGACCACATAGTTGGAAGTAAAGCACTCCTCAGCAAATGTAAAAGAACAGAAGTCACAACAAACTGTCTCTCACAACACAGTGCAATCTAATTGGAACTCAGGATTAAGAAACTCACTCAAAACCACACGACTACATGGAAACTGAACAACTTGCTCCTGAATGACAACTGGGTAAATAATGAAATGAAGGCAGAAATAAAGATGTTCTTTGAAACCAAGGAGAACAAATACACAACATACTGGAATCTTTGGGACACATTTAAAGCAGTGTGTAAAGGGAAATTTATAGCACTAAATGCCCACAAGAGAAAGCAGGAAAGATCTAAAAGTGACACCCTAACATCACAATTAAAAGAACTAGAGAAGCAAGAGCAAACAAATTCAAAAGCTAGCAGAAGGTAAGAAATAACTATTATCAAAGCAGAACTGAAGGAGATAGAGACAAAAACCCTTCAAAAAATCAATGAATCCAGGAGCCGGTTTTTGAAAAGATCAACAAAATGGATAGACCACTAGCAAGACTAATAAAGAAGAAAAGAGAGAGGAATCAAATAGACTCAATAAAAAATGATAAAGAGGATATCACCACTGATACCACAGAAATAGAAACTACCATCACAGAATATATAAATACCTCTATGCAAATAAACTAGAAAATCTAGAAGAAATGGATAAATTCCTGGACACATACACCCTCCCAAGCCTAAAGCAGGAAGAAGTTGAATCACTGAATAGACCAATAACAGGGTCTGAAATTGAGGCAATAATTAACAGCCTACCAACCAAAAGTCCAGGACCAGATGGAGTCACAGCTGAATTCCACCAGAGGTACGAAGAGGAGCTGGTAACATTCCTTCTGAAACTATTCCAATCAATAGAAAAAGAGGGAATCCTCCCTAACTCATTTTATGAGGCCAACATCATCCTGATACCAAAGCCTGGCAGAGACACAACCAAAAACGAGAATTTTAGACCAATATACCTGATGAACATTGATGTGAAAATCCTCAATACTGGCAAACTGAATCCAGCAGCACGTCAAAAAGCTTATCCACTTCGACCTAGTCAGCTTCATCCCTGGGATGCAAGGCTGGTTCAACATACACAAATCAATAAACGTAATCCATCACATAAACAGAACCAAGAACAAAAACCACATGATTATCTCAATAGATGAAGAAAAGGCCTTCAACAAAATTCAACAGCCCTTCATGCTAAACTCAATAAACTAGGTATGGATGGAATGTATCTCAAAGTAATAAGGGTTATTTATGACAAACCCATAGCCAATACCGTATCAAATGGGCAAAAACTGGAAGCATTCCCTTTGAAAACCAGCATAAAGATACGTGTGCATGTGTCTTTATAGCAGCATGATTTGTGGCACTATTCACAATAGCAAAGACTTGGAATCAACCCAAATGTCCATCAGTGACAGACTGGATTAAGAAAATGTGGCACATATACACCAGGGAATACTATGCAGCCATAAAAAAGAATGAGATTGTGTCCTTTGTAGGGACATGGATGCAGCTGGAAACCATCATTCTCAGCAAACTATCGCAAGAACAGAAAACCAAACACTGCATGTTCTCACTCATAGGTGTGAACTGAACAATGAGATCACTTGGACTCGGGAAGGGGAACATCACACACCGGGGCCTATTATGGGGAGGGGGTGGGGGGGAAGGATGGCATTGGGAGTTATACCTGATGTAAATGACGAGTTCATGGGTGCTGATGAGTTGATGGGTGCAGCACACCAACATGGCACAAGTATACATATGTAACAAACCTGCACGTTGCGCACATTTACCCTAGAACTTAAAGTATAATAATAATAATAAATAAAATAAAATAAAATAAAAAAGAAAACCAGCATAAGACAGGGATGCCCTCTCAGCACTCTTATTCAACATATTATTGGAATTTCTGGCCAGGGCAATCAGGCAAGAGAAAGAAATAAAGGGTATTCAATTAGGAAATGAGGAAGTCAAATTGTCCCTGTTTGCAGATGACATGATTGTATATTTAGTAAACTCCATGGTCTCAGCTCCAAATCTCCTTAAACTGATAAGCAACTTCAACAAAATCTCAGCATACAAAATCAATGTTCAAAAATCACACCCATTCCTGTATGCCAATAATAGACAGAGAGCCAAATCATGAGTAAACTCCCATTCACAATTGCTACAAAGAGAATAAAATACCTAGAAATCCAACTTACAAGGGATGTGAAGGACCTCTTCAAGGAGAACTAGAAATCACTGCTCAACGAAATAAAAGAGGACACAAACAAATGGAAGAACATTCCATGCTCATGGATAGGAAGAATCAATATTGTGAAAATGGCCATACTGCCCAAAGTTATTTATATATTCAATGCCATCCCCATCAAGATACCAATGACTTTCTTCACAGAATTGGAAAAAATTACTTTAAAGTTCATATGGAACCAAAAAAGCGCCTGCATTGCCAAGACAATCCTAAGCCAAAAGAACAAAGCTGGAGACATCACGCTACCTGACTTCAAATTATACTACAAGGCTACAGTAACCAAAACAGCATGATACTGGTACCAAAACAGAGGTACAGACCAAGGGAACAGAACAGAGGCCTCAGAAATAACACCACCCATCTATAATCATCTGACCTTTGACCAATCTGACAAAAACAAGCAATGGGGAAAGGATTCCCTATTTAATAAATGGTGCTGGGAAAACTGGCTAGCCATGTGTAGAAAGCTGAAACTGGATCCCTTCCTTACACCTTATACAAAAATTAATTCAAGATGGATTAAAGACTAAAATGTTAGATCTAAAACCATAAAAACCCTAGAAGAAAACCTAGGCAATACCATTCAGGACATAGGCACGGGCAAGGACTTCATGACTCAAACACCAAAAGCAATAGCAACAAAAGCCAAAATAGACAAATGCGATCTAATTAAACTAAAGAACTTCTGCACAGCAAAAGAAACTACCATCAGAGTGAACAGGAAACGTACAGAATGGGAGAAAACTTTTGCAATCTACTCATCTGACAAAGGGCTAATATCCAGAATCTACAAAGAACTCAAACAAATTTACAAGGAAACAGCCCCATCAAAAAGTGGGCAAAGGATATGAACAGACACTTCTCAAAAGAAGACATCTATGCAGCCAACAGACATATCAAAAAACGCTCATCACCGGTCATCAGAGAAATGCAAATCAAAATCACAATGAGATACCATCTCACACCAGTTAGAATGACAATCATTAAAAAGTCAGGAAACAACAGATGCTGGAGAGGATGTGGAGAAATAGGAACACTTTTACACTGTTGGTGGGAGTGTAAATTATTAAAACCATTGTGGAAGACAGTGTGGCATTTCCTCAAGTATCTAGAACTAGAATTACCATTTGACCCAGCCATCCCATTACTGGGTATATACTCAAAGGATTATAAATCATGCTACTATAAAGACATATGCACACGTATACTGAGGCACTATTCACAATAGCAAAGACTTGGAACCAACCCAAATGTCCATCAATGATAGAGTGGATTAAGAAAATGTGGCACATATACACCATGGAATACAATGCAGCCATAAAAAGGATGAGTTCATGTCCTTTGCAGGGGCATGGATGAAGCTGGAAACCTTCATTCTCAGCAAACTATCAGAAGGACAGAAAACCAAACACTGCATGTTCTCACTCATAGGTGGGAATTGAACAATGAGATCACTTGGACACAGGGTGGGGAACATCACACACTGGGGCCTGTCATGGGGCGGGGGCCTGAGGGAGCAATAGCATTAGGAGAAATACCTAATGTAAATGATGAGTTGATGGGCGCAGCAAATCAACATGGCCCATGTATGCCTATGTATCAAACCTGCATGTTGTGCACATGTACCCTACAACTTAAAATATAATAAAAAAATAGAATCAATAAAACCAGTGACTTTCAAAAAAAGTCAACATCTTTTGTGATTAAACACTCTCAGTACATTAGATATAGAAGGAATATACCTCAACACAATAAAGGCCATATATGATAAGCCCACAGTAAACATACTCAACAGTGAAAAACTGAAACCCTTTTCTCTACGATGTCAAAAAGGCAAGAATGCCTACTCTCATTATTTCTATTCAATGTAGTGTGGGAAGTCCTTGCCAAAGCAATTAGACAAGAGAAAGAAATAAAAGGCATTGAAATAGGAAAGGAAGTAGTGATATTACTGTTTGATGACAAGAGCTTATATATAGAAAAACTATAAAGATTTCACCAAAAACTCTTAGAGTTAATTTAAGAAAATACTAAAGTTGTAGAATACAAAATCAACATACAAAAATTGGAGGTCTTTATGTACACTAACAATGAACATCCCAAAAGAGAACAATCCTATTTATAATAGCCATACAAATAATTTAGAAATAAATTTAATCAAGGAGATAGAGACCTGCACACTAAAAACTATAAAATGTTAATAAAATAAATTGAAAAACACACAAATAAATGGAAAAATATCCCATGTTTATGGATTGGAAGAATTGATATTGTTTAAATATCCATAATACCTGAAGTGATCTACAGATTCAATGCAATCCCTATCAAAATTTCAGTGTCATTTTTCATGGAAAAGAAAAATTCTAAAATTCATACAGAACCACAAAAACCCCAAATAGCCAAGGGAATCATGAGGGAAAAAAAACTGGATGCATCATACCACCTGAAGCAATCATAAAGCAATCATAAAGCAGCATGGTACTGGCCTAAAAATAGACTCATTGACTAATGGGGAAAAATAGCCTGGAAATAAATCCATGCACATATGGACAACTGATTTTCAAGAAAGGTGCCATGAATACAGGAAAAGGACAGTCTTTCATGAATTCTGTTGAAAAAAAAAAGAAAGGGTATCCATATGCAGAAGAATGAGATTAGACCCTTATCTCGCACCATATGTAAAAATTACTTCAAAATGGATTAAAGACTTAAACATAAGACCTGACACTATAAAACTACTAGGGGAAAACATTCTGGAAAAACTACAAGACACCGGTCTGGGCAATGATTTTTTAGATTTGACCCCAAAAGCACACTCAATAAAAGCAAAAAGAGACAAACAGGATTACCTAAAAATACAAATCCTCCAGACAACAAAGGAAACAGAGTAAAGAGACACCCTAAAGATCAGGAAAAAATACCTGCAAGCCATGCATCTGATTAGGGGTCAATATGTAAAATGTATTAGAGTCAATTCTATAGAAAGAAAACAAATCAGATTTAAAAATAGGTAAGGGAACTGAACAGACATTTATCCAAAGAAGATCTACAAATGGCCAACAGATATATGCAAAAATGCTCAATATTTCTAATACTAGAGAAATGCAAATTAAAACCACAATGAAATATTGCCATACACGTGTCAGAATGGCTATTCAAAAGATGAAAGATAATGAGTATTAATGAGAATGTATAGAAAAGGGAACCCTTGTACACTGTTGGTGGAAATATAAATTAGTACAGCCATTATGGAAAACTGTATAGAGATTTCTCAAAAAATTAACATAGAATTACATATGATTCATCATTCCCACTTCTGAATATTTACTCAAAATACTTGAAATCAATACATTGAAGAGATGTCTGCATTCCCATGTTCACTGCAGCACTGTTCACAGTAGGAAAGTTATGGAATCAGTCTAAGTGTCCATCAGAGGAATAGATAAAATATGATATTACACATGATGGAATACTATTCAGTTAAAAAAGTTGCATTTGTGGCAATATGGATGGAAGTTAAAAACATGCTAAACTAAATAAGCCAGACACAGATGAAGAGTGCATGTTCTCACTATATGTAGAATATAAAACACTCAAATGCAAAGAAGCACAGAATTGAATGGTAGTTACCAGGGTGTGAAGGTTGGGGGGTGGTGCAGGAGGAATGAGGAGATGATGGTTAAAGAAAACAAAGCCTCAATTAAAAGAAATATTTCTTTTTTCTTTAGATATATTGCATTGCAGAGTGAATATAGCAAAATAACCTATTGTACATTTCAAAATCACTGAGAGTTAAGTTCAAATGTTCTCACCGTAAAAAAAATAAGTATTAAAGGTAATGAACATATTAATTAGCTTGATTTAATTATTCCACATTATATTCATAAATATCACTTTGGGCCAGGCGTGGTGGCTCACACCTGTAATCCCAGCACTTTGGAAGGCTGAGGCAGTTGGATCACCAGGTGAGGAGTTCGAGAGCAGCCTAACATGGTGAAACCCCATCTCTACTAAAAATACCAAAAAAATTAGCCGGGCGTGGTGGCACACACCTGTAATCCCAGCTACTGAGGAGGCTGAGGGCAGGAGAATGGCTTGAACCCAGGAGGCAGAGGTTGCAATGAGCCAAGATCACACCAATGCATTCCAGCCTGGGCTACAGAGTAACACTCCATCTCTCCAAAAAAAAAAAAAAAAATCACTTTGAACCCCATAATTGCATGCAATTATAACTTGTCAATTTACAATTAAAAGTTTTTTAATAGGCCAGGCATGGTGGCTCATGCTTATCTCAGCATTTTGGGGGCTGAGACGAGAGGATTGCTTGAGCTCAGGAGTTTGAGACCAGCCTGGGCAACAGTGAGACCTCATCTGTACTAAAAAAATAAAAACTAATAAAAACATCTATGGGCTGGGCGTGGTGGCTCACGCCTGTAATCCCATCACTTTGAGAGGCCGAGGTGGGTGGATCATGGGGTCAGGGAGATATAGACCATCTTGGCTAACATGGTGAAATCCCATCTCTATTAAAAATACAAAAAAATTAGCTGGGCGTGGTGGCACGTACCTGTAGTCCCAACTACTCGGGAGGCTGAGGCAGGAGAATCACTTGAACCGGGAAACAGAGGTTGCAGTGAGCTGAGATGGTGCCACTGCACTCCAGCCTGGGCGACAGAGAGAGACTCCATCTCAAAAAACAAACATCTATGGCAGAGGAGATTCCCAGTAATCAGGTGAATAAATTGACATAATTTGTGAATATCTTTCAGCTTCTTTCTCCAACCATCCTAGTGCTTGATGGGCCTATGTACAAAGTGGCCATGGCAGCAGGGATATGGTGGCAGGATGCTATGCATGGGCTAAACAACATGGACTTGCCCTCAGCAAGGCTGACATGGATACCACTGTTGTTGAGCGTAATCTATCAACATCAGAGATCAATGCTGAGCACTTTGATGTGCCAGTACCCGCTAGGGGACTAGCTAGATATCTGGTAGCAAATTAATTACATCTGTCTCTTCTTCATGAGGAATAGGCAGGGATTTACCCTCATTGGAATAGGTATGTATTCTGGATATGAATTGGGCTTCCCTGTTGATAATACACTGCCAGCGTCACAATTTGTGAACCTGTGGATTGCCTCACTCATCATTATGTGATAATACAAATGTTGCTAGTAACCGGGGAACTCATTTCAGAGCAAAAGAAGTGCACGATGGGCTCATGCCCATGGAGTTCGTTAATCTCCCAGCACCAATTACCTAGAAGCAGTTGATCTAGTAGAATGCTAGAATAACCTAGTGAAGATTCAGTTATGATGCCAGTTTGGAGACAATGCCCTGAAAGTATGGGGTTCTATTTTACAGGATGAAGTTTATAGTTCGAATTAGTGACCAATATTTGGTGCTGTCTCTCCCAAAGTCAGGATGATGGACCCAGAAATTAACATACAGAACTGAATATCTGAATATCATTCCCTTCACTATTAGTAATATACTTGCAGAATTTTTGCTTTGAACTTTGCCAATTTAGAAGACATGGTTCCAAGGGAAAAATGTTTCTACCGGGGGACACAATGATGGTTCTATTGAATTAGAAGTTAGGGCTACCACCTGGCCATTTGGGGTTCTTCATGCTGCTGATCCAGCAGGCAAAGATGGGGTTAATAAACTGGCTGGGATGATTGACTCTGATTACTAAGAAGAAATAGGGTTGCTGCCTAAACTGGAGCCAGGAGGACTATGTTTGGAACCCAGAAATTTTTCCGCCTCAAAAGGGCAGGTCCACTGAAGATTCAGGTCCTTCAGAATGAGGGTTTGAGACATCTCACCAGGTTGAAAAGAACAGTAAAGACAACTTTGATCTGGTGGAGTTATGGCAGAGAACAAAAAAGACAGGATTTGTAGTGAAAGAAGAAAGTTATAAACTATTACCTTGGGACTAGTTATAGAAATAATGACTAAATAATGTATTTTCTGTTTATTGTATAAGTGGGTGTTCATCTCTGTACATGTAAATACAAATTTTTCTTTCATATGCTTCCCCTTATTAATTTTCACAAATTTTGTTGGCATGTAAGTTTACAATTTGGTCTTTAGGTGACCAAATATTTACATGGAACTGTGACTGAATTTGGGAAGAAGTTATCATAGACCAGAGATAAATCATTTATGGACAAGTGGATGCTTTTATTGTTGTAACTTTAGGCTACTCATTTTGAGAAAAGGATGAGAACATCTTCATTGTACAAAGGATAGTTGCATTTCTAAGTGAAAACATAGAGTTGTTTTTGTTGTTTGTAAGACGAATACACATATAAGGATGCGAGCATGCTGAGTAGCTAAAGGGATGGATTTTGCCAGTTTCTGAGTTATTGTCCTTTAGCTTCAAACCTACTCTTCTAACTCAGCTTTGTGATGCTGGTATTAGGACTCTACAAACTACATTTCTGCTTTGCCAGATGGTTTCCTTAGGCTCTGCCAAAAGGGGATACCAGAGGAAAACTACTGGATTGGAGAGAAGGAAAAGCCTTGTTACTTCCTGTTTGCTTCTTATTCCTATTCCTACCAGTGTCCTCCAGCCTCTTTTCACTCTAGAAGCTGCAGCCCATTCTAGTAGCAGCAGTTGAAGCGAATTTACACTTTCTAACATTTGCAAAACTAGCTGCATCATACTCCACCTAAGATACACCAGCTGTCCACTGCCCCTCTCCTCAGAGGCCTGAGTTTCAGCTGCTTGGGGCACACTTCTTTTAAAGTTTAATAATTTTAACCTCTTCCCATTATTCCCTCAGCCCTAGAATTGATAGCTTCTTCCTGCAATTGCCAACTCTATGACATCTTATTGTTCTCTTTTGCTTTACTAGTTCTTAATAAGTAATAAACAACTTTGCATGTTAAATTCAATGAAAATGACTGGTGTAGTTTCTGTCTCTGAGAGTAGTTTCGGTCTTCTGACTGGACCCAAGTTTAGCCTAAAACTGCCTTCTCACCTATTTTAAGTTCAGCTTAAAGGTTTCTCCATACAGAGAAATACTGTAAACCAGAGCTGTAAACAAATTATAACCTAATCTTGTTTCAGTCAAGAACTTTTGGCCAGTTGAAGGCAGCCAGCTGTTCAAACCATGTTCAAATAAAGCAAACACAAAGATGTAATCAATCCAGCTGTTTCTGTACCTCAACTTCTACTTTCTGTATGTCACTTTCCTTTTCCTGTCCATAAATCATCTTCTACCAGAGAGCTGTGTTGAAGTCTCTCTGAACCTATTTTGGTTTGGGGACTGCCTGATTTGCCAGTCCTTCTTAGTTCAATTAAACTGTTTGTCTACGGTTGTTTCTTTTAGCAACTCTAAGTGATTCAAGAGGTAAACTCAGGCTAGATTGTAAAGCATCTAACAATACACATTGAGGAGTTTGGAATTACCTTGAACAAGATAGCATTGAAGAGTTTTTAAAGCAAGGAAGTGACATAATCAGATTTGAATTTGAGAAAAATTACCCTTGTGGCACTCTAGAGAACAGATTGGAGGGGCTAATACTAGAGGAAGTTGGGAAGATATTGTAGAAATCCAGATGAGATAATGGGTTGAACTAGAGTGAAAGTGTGGATAGAAAAAACTGAGTGAATGTAAGAGTTATTAAATAGAATAAACAAGACTTGGTGAGAGGTTGGATAAAGGTGGGGAGGGAACAAAAGGAATGTATTTCATGCAGAGGTAAGGAAGAGAAACACATCAAAGATGACACTCAGTTTTGGGTAATGACAGCTGGGTGATTGTTCATAAAAAGAAGCCCAGACAGGGTGACCAGGTTTAGGGCAATTGAATGAATGGAGTTTTGAACTGTCGTCTTGGGTCTTAGGATTGCTAGGGGTAGATATCTAAGGAATGCTTGGATTCAGAGGTATGGAGCTCATGAGAGAGATGTAGCCTGGGAAGAGATCTGGATATCATCAAATACATGGTTCAGAGAGCCAAAGGAGTTGATGGAGTACTCAGGGAGGGAATGGAGTAAGAAGAGATCTAAGACCAAAATCCTAACAACAAACTATGAGGATGTTTGGTGTGGTAGTTTGAGTAAGCAGGTGTTTCTTTCCATTCCTGAATTTGAAAGATACTATTAACTGTGTCCAGAGGTAGGGCCCATTTACATGATCTCAGGAAATTTGCCTCGCAGCCTCTTTTTGGAAGAGTTACTATCATCTACTGTTGACTGTCACGCCTGCACTGTCTCCCTGCAAAGGGGACTCTAGTGGGACTACCCTATTGGCATCACTATTCGATGACCAGTATGGGGTGCTTGTCTGTGAGGAACTGATGCAGAGGTACCTAAAGGAATGCTTAGCACCCTACGAGAAACATGAGAACCTTTGAGTGGGTAAGACCGCTGAAAAGCAAGTGTCTAAAGGGGACACTTGATGGGGACATGACCAGTAAGTGCTGACCCAACAGGTCACCTTTAAAAATTCAATTACATTTTCCTCTGGGAGGAAGTGTAATGGTATAGTGGTTAAAGGCATAGGTGCTAGGAAAACTAAAAAGGTTGTAATCCCACTTCTTGCTCTTATCAGCTATTTGACACCTAGCAAGTCATTTCATTCCTCTAAGCTTCAGATTATTCATCTATAAAACAAATAGCAAATCATAGGGAAGTTGAGGTTTAAATAATTTTTGTAACATGATCTATATAATAGATGAATGCTGCATACTATATGTAATCTAATAATCAATGTAAATCTCAGTATCTGGCATACATTCTATCTTAACTACCTATGCTTGATGTCAGTTTATTGCCTCTCTTCTCCAAAGTGATTCTGCCTTACCAGCTCTGTGATGATGGAGATTTAAATATTTTTCCTTTGTAGTGAGAAAATATCTAGCTTTATCAGTGGAGAGTGCTGAAGGATCATTGCAAAAGCAGGGATTTATCTAGTGTGCTGCCATTTTTGCTTCTCCTTTGCTCCTACTGCACAGATGCCAGCAGCATGTATGTTGGGACACTGGCATACTCTGCCTACCTGCATGTCCAGGATGTAAAGTCTCTTACCAAGCTTGTAGCCTGGCCTGGACTGGTGATCACCTCACCTGGCACTCAGGACATGATCAATGAACATTTCATGCTATGGGGCACCCTGCTCACAAGTAAACTCCAGATGCCTGACTCCCTCTTTGTGCCTACCTGGTTATCAGCTCTGCCCATCCATACCTGAGTTGCTTATTATGTAACTCTAGACACACACACACTGTGCACTCTAAGCCACACATTTCCTTAGGCCTCATACCCTCTGTGTGCCTGTTACCATCCTCAACCTGTCTGCATTGCATAAGGTTGTTTCTTAAGATGCCCAGATATCCACACTGCATATCCATCTGTACACGGCCTTACCAATGAGCAGAATCCCCAAACTCCCAATTCCTCTGTAAGCCTGCCTGTCTGCCATCACCATCACACCTGCCAGAGGGTAGTTTCCTGCTTACTTAGCAGGTATACACTAGCTGTAGCCTGGGCAACACAGCAAATGCCTCTGCTATTTACTAGGCTCTGAGTTCTAACCTTGGGAAGGGCCTCTCTTTCCAAGTTTGTTCTTCTGTGGGCACTCTGCCTTATCCCTAAGGTATTCCTTTGAGTTCTCTTTACAGCTTTATAACAGCTTTACAGTTACTACCCTACTTAATACTTTTTATATTAAACTTTCCATATTCAAATTGATCATTTGTTTCCAGAATGAACACTGACTGCTATACTATTTTTAGATATTATCTTATTCAACTAATGTTTATTGAGTCCCTATAGTGTGGCTGGCACTTTATAACTATTGGTCAAACATCAGAGAACAAAACAAAATTTCCGCCTATGGAACTTGCATTCTCTATAGAAAGACTGAGATTGGGCTCTCTCCTCCCACCACCCAAGATGCCAAAAAGAAAGGGCAATGGGAAAAAGCAGGTGGCCAAGAAAGTGGTGAATCCCCTGTTTGAGAAAAGAATTAAGAATTTTGGCACTAGACAGGACATCCAGCCCAAAAGGGAGCTCACCTACTTTATGAAATGGCCCCATCTTATCAGATTGCAGCACCAGAGAGCCATCCTCTATAAGTGGCTGAAAGCGCCTCCAGCGATTAACCAGTTCACCCAGGCCTTGGACCGCCAAACAGCTACTCAGCTTCTTAAGCTGGCTCACTGACCAGAGAAGAAGCAGAGGCTGTTGGCCTGGGCTGAGAAGAAAGCTGCTGGCAAAGGGTAAGTCTCCACTAAGAGATCACCTGTCCTTCAAGCAGGAATTAACACCATCACCACCTTGGTAGAGAACAAGAAGACTGCAAAGGACATGGATCCCATGAGCTGGTGTCTTCCTGCCTGCCCTGTGTCATAATATGGGGGCCCCTTACTGCATTATCAAGGGAAAGGTAAGACTGGGGCATCTAGTCCACAGGAAGACCCGCACCACTGTAGCCTTCACAGCTTAACTTGGACAACAAAGGAGCTCTGGCTAAACTGTTGGAAGCTATCAGGACCAATTACAACGACAGATATAATGAGATTCCCCATCACTGGGGAGGCAACATCCTGAGTCCCAAGTCTGGCTCGCACTGCCAAACTGGAAAAGCCAAAGGCTAAAGAACTTGCCACCAAATGGTTAAATGTACACTGTTGAGTATTCTGTACATAAAAATAATGAAAATAATACAAATTATCCTTTTAAAAAAAGACAGATTATGGCAACAGAGTTAAACAATGTGAGATGTGTCTTTAGGTCTAGAAGACACAAAGGTACCCTCACATGTTTCATAAAGCTAAGCTTTGAGAACAAATCCAATATTTTGAAGATATTCACTGTACTATTTTATTGAAGTGTTACAATGTTGCCTTTCTCCCTACTTGAGATTAGTTGGTTTAAAATATTATCTATTCCAACTCCCATTCATTCAAATGTTTTTACCATAATCTTTTTGTTTAGTCATATTTTAAAATAAAATTGCTACTGAGTAAGCTTGTCTTACAAGTTCATTATGATATACATTTTAAATGTAAAATTTTACTATTCTTGTACCCTGGTGCTTTGTTCTCCTTTCAGTCATCTAATGTGAGTGGCAGCATTCATTAGACATGCCATTACTATGCAGATAGTTATTCTTTTAATGTTGCTTAGCAACAATTATTCAACATTCAGCTCCTTTCAGCTTTTGCACTGATACATTTTGAAATCCTGAAAAGGGTGTACTATTTCAGGTATCTAGCATTGAACTCTATTGTTTCTTTGCTAAAACATTATAAGCTAATCTTACAATTTGTACAAAAATAATACATTTCCTAAAGCCCATAACTGCCAACTGACCCCAGCATTTCTGCAAGTTTCTGTAAGTCAGACTTAAAGATGTCTAAAATACTCAACTAGGTGGAATAAGTGAATTTATCTTTCAAATTCATTAATGTCCAGAGTCAAAATGCATTCCTTGATCAAATAAGGTCTGAAAATAAAAGGGTAAAAAATGTGGTTAAACTAGATACATTTATCAGCCTCTTGAAATTCCATAATTTTATAGGAATCAAATTGATATAACACTCTCATTTATAAGGCTCAATATGCCTTCGGAAAAGGAAAGGATGGGGTTCCATATCATATCCGCTCTTCAAATGTTTCCAAATGTCTTTGGACTGTCTATTTAGAGATTACACTTTCTCTTTCATATGCGCACACTTTGAACAATTATCTTTTCCATTCCAGAAGTTTTTACTGGCTTAAAAATGGAAGTCAATGACGTACACATACAATTTGAAGAATAATTGTGAACACTCACATAAACATAATACAACTTAAAATATGAAACACAGCCCCCTAGGATCCGAGAAGACCCCATGTGCCCATTTCCAATCACAACCTTGTTAGTGGAGTTAACCACTATTTAATTTTTGTGATTGTAATTTGCTTGCTTTTCTTTAACATTTTACTATGAATACTTGCATCCCTCACAATATTGTTTTGTTTTGCCTGTTTTTCAATTTTGTACTAATGCAGTCACACCATATTTATTTGACTTCTTTCTTCAATCAGTGTATATCAAAATAATAGTTCATTCAGGTTTGCTGCTATATGACTATATCATAACTTTTTTTCCATTCTACTATTGAGGGACATTAGCATTGTTTCTGGCTTCACAAAAGCAATGGGAAAAGGATTCCCTATTTAATAAATGGTGTTGGGAAAACTGGCTAGCACTACACAGAAAACTGAAACTGGACCCCTTCCTTATACCATATACAAAAAATAACTCAAGATGGATTAAAGACTTAAACATAAGACCTAAAACCATAAAAACCCTAGAAAACTGAAGCTGCTAAAATAATTCTTATATGAACATTCTTGTATAGTATCCTAATTCACACATGCACAAAATTGTCTAGAACTGGTTTTGTGGGTTGCAAAGTAATAACAGTAACAGCAGTAACAATAATAAATGCTTTGCAGTGTTTATTACATTCCAGGTACTGTTCTGAACATTTCACACAGACTAACTCGTTTAATGCTCAGAACACTATGAAAGCAAAAATTGGTTTTGGGGTGGGGAAACAAACCTTACTTTTATGAATCAAGTCACATGTTCAAGGTCAAAAGGCTAGGAAAATGGGATTCAAATCCATGTAGTTGGCAGAAGTGTCTGTACTCAACCATCATACTACAGTGCAATACCATTAATGCAGTAACATGAAAATGCAATAGTATTATGCATAATAATCTTCAAATTTACTAGAGAATATCAAAATCTATTCCAAAGACATTATACTAATCTACACTCCCAAGAGCAGGATAAGAGTTTTTAATATTTCCTTATCTTTTTCAACACTTGTTATTGTCAGACTTTATTTTATTAAACCTGGAAGTTGTGTAATGTAATCTCATTGTAATTTATATTTAAATTTCCCTATTACAAATGAGGCCAAGGATTTATTTATTTATTTATTTATTGAGACGGAGTCTCGCTCTGTGGCTCAGGCTGGAGTGCAGTGGCCTGATCTCAGCTCACTGCAAGCTCCGGCCCCCGGGTTCATGCCATTCTCCTGTCTCAGCTTCCCGAGTAGCTGGGACTACAGGCGCCCGCCACCACGCCCGGCTAATTATTTTTGTATTTTTAGTAGAGATGGGGTTTCACCATGTTTGTCAAGATGGTCTCCATCTCCTGACCTCGTGATCCACCCGCCTTGGCCTCCCAAAGTGCTGGGATTACAGACGTGAGCCACTGCGCTTGGCAGAGGCCAAGGATTTTTTTGTTAACTAACCATATAAATTTCTTTTATTTGTGAATTTACTGTTCAATATTTTTGCCCTTATTCTATTGGAATGTACCCCTTTTTCATTGATTTATAGGAGTTTTTCAGATGTTCTGTTGGTCATTAATATGTGTAGCAATGATCTTTTTATACTGAGGCTTGTGTCTGCATTCTTTACTACTTTTAATAATAAGCTGTATGTTAATCAGATGTATTCATTTTGTTCTTTAGAACTTGTCTTATTTTAAAAGTTCTCTCCTACTCCAATATTTTGAAGATATTCTCTGTATTATTTTCTTGCAGTGTTGTAATACTGCCTTTCATATTTTGATCTTTAAGAAACCTATAACCAATGTGAGACACCAAAGTTTTGTTTTTTTTTTTTTCGTAGAAAAATACCACTTTCCACAACAGTTTCTTGAAAAGTAGTCATTTCTCCATTATACTGCAGTACATCATTGCCGTAAGTCAAGGCATCCTATAATAAAAGGCTATACTATCTTAATAACTACAGCTATATTTTGACAACTGGTAGGGTAAGTCTGATTATATTGTTCTTAAGGGCGACTTGGTTATCCTTGGCCCTTTACAATTCTGTATCAATTTTAAAATAAGTTTGCCAATTAAAAATAAAAACATTTAGAAATTAGAAGAAGACTGCATTGCAACTACAGACCATTTGGAAACAAGGTATTTACAATATTAAATATTCTAATCCTTGACTGTGGAGTGCCACTTCCTTTAAGAGTTCCTTAGTGTCTTTAAGTAAAAAGTTCACAATTTCTTCCAGAAAATTTTTTTTAGTATAGTTAATTCCAATTATTATTTTTTTTAAATTATACTTTAAGTTCTGGCGTACATGTGCAGAACATGCAGGTTTGTTACATAGGTATACCCGTGCCATGGTGGTGTGCTGCACCCATCAACCTGTGATCTACATTAGGTATGTCTCCTAATGCTATCCCTCCCATAGCCTCCCACCATCTGACACGCCCCCGGTGTGTGATGTTCCCCTCCCTGTGTCCATGTGTTCTCATTGTTCAACTCCCACTTATGAGAACATGCAGTGTTTGATTTTCTGTTCTTGTGTTAGTTTGGTGAGAATGATGGTTTCCAGCTTCATCCATGTCCCTGCAAAGGCCATAAACTCATCCTTTATGGCTGCATAGTATTCCATGGTATATATGTGCCACATTTTCTTTACCCAGTGTATCATTGATGGGCATCTGGGTTGTTTCCAAGTCTTTGCTATTGTGAACAGTGCCACAGTAAACATACATGTGCATGTGTCTTTATAGTAGAATGATTTGTAATCCTTTGGGTATATACCTAGTAATGGGATTGCTGGGTCAAATGGTATTTCTGGTTCTAGATCCTTGAGCAATTGCCACTGTCTTCCACAATGGTTAAACCAGCTTATACTCCCACCAACAGTGTAACAGTGTTCCTATTTCTCCATATCCTCTCCAGCATCTGTTGTTTCCTGACTTTTTAATGATCTCCATTCTAACTGGAGTGAGAAGGTATCTCAGTGTGGTTTTGATTTGCATTTCCCTAATGACCAGTGATGGTAAGCATAAGTTGTCCGCATATGTTGTCCGCATAAGTGTCATCTTTTGAGAAGTGTGTGTTCATATCCTTTGCCCATTTTTTTGATGGGGTTGTTTTTTTTCTCATAAATTTGTTTAAATTCTTGGTAGATTCTGGATATTAGCCCTTTTCAGATGGATTACAAAAATTTTTCCCCATTCTGTAGGTTGTCTGTTCACATTAATGATGAGCTTCTGCACAGCAAAAGAAATTTTTAGTTTAATTGATCCTAATTGCCAATTTTGGCTTTTGTTGCCATTGTTTTTGGTGTTTTAGTCACGAAACCCATGCCTATGTCGTGAATGGTATTGCCTAGGATTTCTTCTAGGGTTTTTATGGTTTTAGGTCTTATGTTTAAGTCTTTAATCCATCTTGAGTTAATTTTTGTATAAGGTATAAGAAAGGGGTCCAGTTTCAGTTTTCTGCATATGGCTAGCCAGTTTTCCCAACACCATTTATTAAATAGGGAATCCTTTCCCCATTGCTGGTTTTTATCAAAGATCAGATGGTTGTAGATGTGTGGTGTTATTTCTGAGGCCTCTGTTCTGTTCCATTGGTCTATGTATCTGCATTGGTACCATACCATGCTGTTTTGGTTACTGTAGCCTTGTAGTATGGGTTACCTTGAATTGTGTTAACATCCTCAAATATGGGGCTGCTTAATCATTTACTTACCAGGTAATGCCAAACTATTTATTTATTTGAGACAAGTCTTGCTCTGTCACCCAGGCTGGAGTGCAGTGGCACAATCTCAGCTCACTGCAACCTCCGCCTCCTGGGTTCAAGCAACTCTCCTGCTTCAGTCAGCATCCCAAGTAGCTGGGATTACAGGCATGCACCACCACACCCAGCTAAATTTTGTATTTTTAGCAGAGACGGGGTTTCACCATGTTGGTCAGGCTTGTCTCAAACTCCTGACCTCAAGCAATCCACCCACCTGGGCCTCCCAAAGTGCTGGGATTACAGGTGTGAGCCACTGCACCTGGCTGGTAATGTCAATTTTGAATTGCCTCCTAGTGGACTGAAATTTTTATTATATGACTCTTTCCACAGCAATTTTTTTCCAATACTAATATATCTACATCAGCTTCCTTTTGGTTTGTGTAACTTTACCCATCACCTTACTTTCCAATTGTTTGTATTTTATGGTTTAGGTGTTGTCTTTTATAACAGTGTACGATTGGTTTCATTTTTTAATCAGTTAACAATCTGCCTTTAACTGGATAACTCGGTCCATTTACATTTAATGTAATTACTGACATATTTCGGTTATGTCTATTAATACTGTCTCTTTTTTTCTACTTATTCTGTTCCTTCTATGTTTCTTCTATTTCTCTTATTTTATAATATTTTTTCTATTTCATTTTTCCACTCTACTAGTTTTGAAGTTATATATTCATTTCTATGTAACAATCATTTGTAGTGGTTACACTAGAAATTACATCTATACTTATTACATCTGTTAATATCTTTTTCTACTTACTCTGTTCCTTATATTTTTTTCTATTTCTTATTTTATAATTTTTATTTCATTTTTCCACTCTACTAGCTTGAAAGTTATACATTCATTTCTATTTAACAGTCATTTGTAGTGGTTACACTAGAAATCACATCTGTATTTACAATTAAGTTTATCAGTACATTTTTTCACTTCTCCCACCGTCTAAACTTAAAGCACTTCCTTCAACCATTACCATACCAATTTATGTATTATTCTTGTATGTTTTTAAATCTCTCATTTTTAACCCCATGAAACATCATTATTCAATAAAAGCTCCTTCAGAGTTACCCATTTTTACAATCTAATTGGTCCTTTAGTTCTTCTCATTACACAAAGCACATCCTTTTTTATTGAAAAGAAACTTATTTTAAGTTCAGAGGTACATGTGCAGGTTACATAGGTAAACTCGTGTCATAGGGGTTTGTCATACAGATTATTTTGTCAGTTATTAAGCCAAGTACCCATTAGTTGTTTTTCCTGATCCTCTCCCTCCTCCCACTCCCCACCCTCCGACAGGCCTCAATGTCTGTTGTTCCCCTCTATGTGTCCATATGTTCTCATCACTTAGCTCCCACTTATAAATGAGAGTATGTGGCATATGGTTTTCTGTTTCTGTATTAGTTTGCTAAGGATAATGACCTCCAGCTCCATCAGCATTCCTGCAAAGGACACGATCTCAGTCTTTTATGGCTGAATAGTATTCCACAGTGTATATGTACCAGATTTTCATTTTACACTTCCACCAACAGTGTATAAGCATTCCTTTTTCTCCATAATCTCACCAGCATGTTAGTTTTTGACTTTTTAATAGTAGCCCTTCTTACTGGTGAGATGGTTTCTCATTGTGCTTTTGATTTGCATTTCTCTAATGATCCATGATATTAAGCTTTTCTTATATGCTTTTTGGCCACAAGTATATCTTCTTTGGAAGATTGTCTGCTCATGTCTTTTGCCCACATCTTAATGGCGTTGTATTTTTCTTGTAGATTTAAATTCCTTCCAGATGGTGGATATTAGAACTTTGTCAAATACATAGTTTGCAAATACTTTCTCCCATTCTGAAGGCTCCCTGTTTGTGCAGCTTTTTAGTTGGAATTAAATCCCATTTGTAAATTTTTGCTTTTGTTGCAACTGTTTTTGGCATCTTCATCATGAAATCTTTGTCCGTGCCTATGTCCTGAATATTGCCTAGGTTGCTTTCTAGGGCTTTTATAGTTTTGGGCTTTCCATTTAAGTCTTTAATCCATCTTGAGATTTTTGTATATGGTATAAGGAAGGAATTCAGTTTCAATCTTCCGCATATGGCTAGCAAGTTATCCCAGTACCATTTATTTATAGGGAGTCCTTTCTCCATTGCTTGCTTCTGTCACCTTCATGAAAGATCAGATGGTTGTAGCTGTTTAGCTTAATTTCCAGGCTCTCTATTCTGTTCCACTGGTTTATGTGTTTGTTTTTGCACTACTATTATGCATTTTGGTTACTGTAGCCCTGTAGTGTAGTTTGAAGTTGGGTAGTGTTAATGCCTCCAGCTTTGTTCTTTTTGCAAAGGAGTGCCTTCGCTACTTGGGCTCTTTTTTGGTTCCGTGTGAACTTTAAAGTAGTTTTCCCTAGTTCTGTGAGGATGTCATTGGTAATGTAGTACGAGTAGCATTGAATCTATAAACTGCTTTGGGCTGCTACAAGGTCATTTCAATAAAATTGGTTCTTCCTATCCATGAGCATGGAATGTTTTTCCATTTGTTTGTATCATCTCTGATTTCTCTCAGCAGTGGTTTGCAGTTCTCCATGTAGAGATCTTTCACCTCAATGGTTAACTGTATTCCTAGGCATTTTATTCCTTTTGTAGCAACTGAATAGGATTGCATTCCTGATTTCACTCTTGACTATAGTTGGTGTATAGGAATGCTACTGATTTTTGCATTTTATGTGTCCTGAGATTTTGCTGAAGTTGCTTCAGCTTAAGCTTTTGGGCTGAGATTATGTTTTCTAGATACAGAATCACGTCGTCTACAAACACAAACAGACTTCTTCCTTCCTATCTAGATGCCCTTTCTTTCTCTTGCCTGGTTGCTCTGGCCAGGACTCCAATACTACGTTGAATAGGAGTAGTGAGAGAGAGGGTAAGCTTTTGCCCATTCAGTATGATGTTGGCTGTAGGCTTGTTATAGACGGCTCTTAAAATTTTGAGGTATGTTCCTTCAATACCTACTTTATTGAGAGTTTTTAACATGATGAGGTGTTTAATTTTATCGAAAGCCTTTTCAAAGCACATCCTTTATGATTTCCTTTAGTGAGAATCTGCAGGTGGCAACCTTGTTCGTATTTTTTTGTCTGACACTATCTTTCTTCTACCATCATTCCTGAAATACACTTGCTAGGTACAGAATTTTTAAATGGTATTTCTCTCAACACATTAGAGATAGTCATTCAACTGGTTTCTGATTTCCATTATTGTTCTTGAGAAGTCAGCTTAAGATTTAGTTGTGAGGAAGATTCACTGTCCACTGCTTACCACTTGAGCACACTGCATCTTGCACTGTAATCTCTACTACTTCTAACAGTCTGGTGAGACAGGACATTCGTACACACGTTTCATGAAGTCGTCTTATTAATTATAGGTAAGCAGTAAGGAACAACAGTAGCCCAGGATTCATGACAAGCAAGTCTCCAAAGGCTGAGGAAAGCTACCTAGGGCAGATTTGGACTCATCTGTGCATGCTCCACTTGTACTGTCGCTGAGGGTCCCTGGGTTTCGAAAGCCATACCCCCTAGGAGGTGACATGGTCTGCTGGATTAAAGTGGTGAAGGACACCCTGTTCCAGGAGGGACAGGAACAGAGCATGGGCTGTTCTGGACAATTCTTTATTATCTTAGGATGTTGTATTCCTGGCACATTTTTACAAGAACTACAAGTGAGAAAGTGGAGAACAGCTGGGTCACCAAACCTATCCAGGGACTTTCCTGTACTAGCTGAGGTTCCTTTGTGACTTTTGTTTTGGCTGCTTTTACAAGCTTTTGGCATTCTGCTGCTTCAGTACAGTATGTCTCAGAGTGAGGATTTTATATCTATCCTGCTTAGGATAAATCTGTAGACTATGTGTTTCATTGATTTGAAAAAGTCTCAGGAATTATAGCTTCAAATATTGGTTCTGCTGCAGTATCTATCTGAAACTATTAGATATACATTAGACCCTTGTGTTTTAACCACCTCTCATATTCTCAAGTTTGCTTTTTATGCTGAATTCTGGATAATTTCTTTTGGTTCTATGTAACAGTCACTAATTCTCATTTCAAATCCATCCAGTCTTTTAAACTTGTCCATTAGGGTTTATTTTTTAATTTCAGTTATTCTATTTTCTACTTCTACAAGTTCTACTTGGTTCTTTTTCAAATATGCCAGGTTACTTTTTATAATGCCTTGCTTCTTGCAGATATTTCCAAATAACTTTTAAGTTTAAACATGTGAACATGTTTTATATTATACATGTGTTAATTCCAATATCTGAGTTTTCTGTGTTAAGTCCAATATCTGAGACTCATGTGGAGTCTGCTTGTTTACTGAAACTTGAGGATTCACTTTCCTTGAATTTATTTGTGACCTGAGTGTCCTCAAAAACTTGTTTACATTTATCAGGTACTCATTCTGGGGCCATATATTAAATTTATAGCTTAAGTTTTGTTTTAGCACACAGATGACTTGAATCCAGGATAGCCTGCAATTCTGCACAAGTACTGGAGCAGGTTTTCTTCTGGCTCACTCTAACACTGAGGGTATAATCCTTAGGGTCCTGTCTTTCTGGAAAAAGTGTTTCTTATGACTCTTATGTGGGTTCTGTGCTTTGTCTTCTGCCCATTGTGTCCCAAAGGACCATCAAAACCAAAGCAGAAATTCATGTTAGGGTAAAAGAGGCTTTACCAGTTTCACTTGCCAATATTGGCCTTATAATTAATCTCTTAGGATATTGCCAGCTCCTAGAAGCTTCTCAAAAATACTTTTTCTACTCTACCTAAAAGTTTTCATTTTCAGCAGGAGAACTGCTCAGGTTAGCATTGTCTGTCACATTACTGAAAAGAAAATATAACATTTTATTTAAAATCCCATATATTTCATAGCATCATTTTCTCACTTGTCAGGAAATTTTCCATGTCATTAAAAATTCTTCATAAAACTACATTTAAACTACTTCGTTATATATGTCATCACAACTCACTTAACCTTTTAAGTATTTGGGGGAGTTCTGCTGTTCCCAAATTCACTCAAAATCATTTTAATAACATTATATGAAAAACTTTGTGCACATTCCTGCATATCTTTTCTTTAGTATAGAATCTTAGAAATAAAATTTACAGGTTCAAAAAGTACCATTGTTCTTAAAGTTCTTAATACATATTTCCAATTTATTTTCAATAAGCTGTATCAGAATCCTCCCAACCACCAAGACCAATGGTAAGAAGCCAATTGTGCCATGTATCACTACCATTAAGTACAATCCAAACACCCTCCTCCACTCCAAATGTTAAGCAGGGAAATACGATAGGATTTGCATATCACTAAGGTGACTGGCTGCAAATAACATACTAAAAAACACGCTGGAGACAAGAAAGCCACATATAGATTGCTACAGAAAAAAATTCTAAGTCTGAAGTATCAGACTAATATTCGGAAAAGGGGGAATGAGAGATTTTGAGACAATAAAGCAGTAGAGTGTATCAGTTCTAACTATATAATAAGCCATCCCATAACGTACTGACTTAAAAGAACTGCCATTAATTTGGCTTGTAATTGGCAATTTGGACTGGGATTAGCTGTCATGGCTGAGCTCACTCATATAAATGTGGTTGGCTGAGAGCTGGCTGGTCTACGATGACTCACCTTTGCTCCACATCTGATCCCATCCTCTGGTAGGCCAGCCCTAGTTTGCTCACATGGCAGATGGACAGATGTCCAATAGTGCCGGCAGAAGTATGCAAAGCTCTGAGGGCCTAGAACCTAAGTCTGCATAATATTGCTATCTCATTCTTTTGAGCAAATCAAGTCACAAAGCCTGCAGATTTGAATAACTGGAAAACAGATGAATAGGAGGCACTGCAAAGTTACCTTGCAAAGGGCATGGGTTCAAGGAGTGGTAGAGAACTATGAGCATTTTGTGATCCACCATATAGTGTTGTCAGAATTGCTGAATAATGAGGAAGAGGCCTCTAGGGAAATGGTGAAGTCGAAGCAAAATTACAAAAATCTGAACTGGTACTCTGTGTATATGTTATTATTCACTGAAAAGGGAAGAGAAGTATATTTGATTTTAAACATGAGTTGGAAATGTCCATTTCAAACACAGATCTGAAGTTCAGAAATGAGATTGACAGGCTCCATCAAAAACCATAAGAACTGATAAAATCAGTGAAATTGCAAGATACAAAATCAACATATAAAAGTTAGTAACATCTCTATATGCCAAAAGTGAACAATCTGAAAAAATTTTTAAATCATTTTACAATATTTACAAATAAAATTAAATATCTAGAAATTAACCCTTTAAACAAGAAGTAAATGATCTCTACAATGAAAACTATAAAACCATGAAAAAAATTGAAGAGGACACAAACTATGGAGATATTCCATGTTCATGGATCAGAAGCCTCAATATCGTTAAAATGTCCATATTAACAGATTTGATGCAATCCCTAACAATGACATTCTTCACAGAAATAGGAAAAACTCTAAAATTTATGTAGAACCACAAAAGACCCAGAATAGCAAAAATTATCGTGAGCATAAAGAAGAAAACTGGAGAAATCACATTACCTGACTTCATATTCTACTACAGAGCTATAGTAACAAAAACAGCATGGTACTGGCATAAAAACAGACATATAGAACAATGGACAGAAAAAAGAGAATCCAGTAATAAATCCACACATCTACTGGCCGGGCAAACTGGCTCATGCCTACAATCCCAGCATTTTGGGAGGCCGAGGCAGGCGGATCACTCGAGGTCAGGAGTTTGAGACCAGCCTGATCAACATGGCGAAACCTCATCTCTACCAAAAATGTAAAAACTAGCCAGGCATGCTAGCACATGCCTGTAGTTCCCAGCTACTCAGGAGGCCGAAGCGCAAGAATTACTTGAACCTGGGAGGGGGAGACCGCAGTGAGCCGAGATCATGCCACTGCATTCCAGCCTGGGTGACAGAGCAAGATTCTGTTAAAAAAACAAAAACAAAAAACAAAAACAAAACAAAAACAGAAAACCACACATCTACAGTGAACTTCTAGTTGACAAAGATGCCAGGACACATCTACAGTAAACTTACTGTTGACAAAGGTGCCAGGAACATACACTGGAGAAAAGAAAGTCTTTTCAACAAATGATAGTGAGGAAAACTGGATATCCATATGCAGAAGAATGAAACTTGACCCGTTTCTCACCATATACAAAAATAAAATCAAAATGGATTAAAGACTTAAATCCAACAGCTCAAATTATAGAACAACTATAAGAAAACACTGAAGAAAATATCCAGGGCACTGGTCTGGACAGAAATGTGAGTAATACCCCACAAGCACAGGCAACCAAAGCAAAAATGGAAAAATGGGATTATAGTACATTAAAAAGCCTTCTGCACAGCAAAGGAAATAATCAACAAAGTGAAGAGACAACCCAGAGAATGGGAGAAAATATCTGCAAACTACCCATATGACAAGGGAGTCATAATCAGAATATACAGGGAGTTCCAACAGCTCCACAGGAAAAAATCTAATCAGATTTAAAAATGGGCAAAAGATCTGGTACACATTTCTCTAAAGAAAACATTTAAATGGCAAACAGGCATATAAAAAGGTGCTCAAAATCACTGATCATCAGTGAACTGCAAATCAAAACTACAATGAGATATCATGTCACCCCAGTTAAAACGAGTTTTATCCAAAAGACAGGCAATAACAAATGCTGATGAGAATGTGGAGAAAAGCGAAACTTTGTACAGTTTAGATGGGAATGTAAATTAGTACAACCACTATGGAGAACAGTTTGGAGGTTCTTCAAAAAACTAAAAATATAGAGCTAATGTATGATCCAGCAATCCCATTGATGGATACAGACCAAAAATAAGAGGAGTCAGTATTGTCATGTGCATCCGTGTGAAGAGACCAAGCAGGCTTTGTGTGAGCAATAAAGCTTTTTAATCACCTGGGTGCAGGCAGGCTGAGTCCGAAAAGAGAGTCAGTGAAGGGAGATAAGGGTGGGGCCATTTTATAGGATTTGGGTAGATAAATGAAAATTACTGTCAAAGGGGGCTTGTTCTTTGGCGGCAGGAGTGGGGGTCGCAAGGTGCTCAGTGGGGGAGTTTTTGAGCCAGGAAGAGCCAGGAAAAGGAATTTCACAGGATAATGTCATCACTTAAGGCAAGGACCTGCCATTTTCACTTTTTGTGGTGGAATGTTGTCATCAGTTAAGGCAAGGACTGGCCATTTTTACTTCTTTTGTGGTGGAATGTCATCAGTTAAGGCAGGGCAGGGCATTTTCATTTCTTCTGTGATTCTTCAGTTACTTCAGGCCATCTGGGCATATATACGTGCAAGTCACAGGGGATGCAATGGCTTGGCTTGGGCTCAGAGGCCTGAGAAGTATACTACAGAGATATCTGCACGCTCAAGTTGCAGCACTCTTCACTGTCGGGGAAAATTCACCCCCAATAATTCATGTAGGTTCTTTTCTATGTCCGTAAGTGTCACCTCGTCTGAGAAATAAACGGAAAGAGTACAAAAGAGAGAAATTTTAAAGTTGGGTGTCCAGGGGAGACATCACATGTCGGCAGGTTCTGTGATGCTCCCTGAGTTGTAAAACCAGCAAGTTTTTATTAGCAATTTTCAAAGGGGAGGGGAGCATATGAATAGGGTGTGGGTCACAGAGACCACATGCTTTAAGGGCAGCAAAAGATCATAAGGTCAGGGTGAAACTAGAATCACATGAACTTCCATGTCCAGCTGTGCACACATTGTCATTGATAAACAAGGTTCAAGAGCAGAGAACTGGTCTGACTAGAATTTGCCAGGCTGGAATTTCCTAATCAATAGCAAGCCTGGGGGCGCTGCAGGAGACTAGGGTGTGTTTCATCCCTATTTACATCTGCATAAGGCAGGCACCCCCAGAGCAGCCATTCAGAGGCCTCCTCTGGGAATGCATTCTTTTCCCAGGGCTGTTAATTAATATTCCTTACTGGGGAAAGAATTCAGTGACATATTTATCTTACCCATTTTTGGGTAATAAGATAAATATGGCTCTGTTCTGCCCGGCCCACAGACAGACTTTAATCTCCCTTGTTCCCTGAAAATCGCTGTTATCCTGTTCTTAAGGTGCTCAGATTTCATATTGTTCAAATACACATGCTCTACAAACAACTTGTGCGGTTAACACAATCATCACAGGGTCCTGAGGTGACATTCATCTTCAGCTTAGGAAGATGATGGGATTAAGAGATTAAAGACAGGCATAGGAAATCACAAGAGTATTGATTGGGGAAGGGATAAATGTCCATGAAATCTTCACAATTTATGTTCTTCAGCTATGGCTTCAGTCAGTCCCTCCATTCGGGATCCCTGACTTCCCGCAGCAACTCACAATACCAAAGTTATGGAATCAGCCTAAGTGTCCATCAATAGATGAATGGATAAAGAAAATGTGGTATACAATAAAGTACTATTTAGATTTAAAAAAGAATGAGATCCTGTCATTTGCAACAACATGGATAGAACTGGAAGTCAGCATGTTAAGTGAAATAAGGAATGAACAATACCTAGTATTTCATAGCACAAGGTGACTATAGTCAGTGACTGTACATTTTAAAGTAACTAAGTATAACTGGATTGTTTGTAACACAAAAGATAAATGTTTGAGGGGATGGATAGCCCATTTTCCATGAGATGATTATTACACCTTGCATGCCTGTATTAAAATTATCTCATGTACCCCATAAATATATACATCTATGTACCCACAAAAATTAAAAATTTTTAAATGAGATTTAGGTTGGTGTTAGTGATTTAGGAGTAGAGCTAATATTTGAAGCAACAGACATGTAATCTGAGAGTCCTGAGGATGAAATCCCCGAGAACATCATATTTTAAAGTGGGGGTGGGGAGAAAATTTATAATCTAAAGGAGAATTAGGCAGTATAAAAAGCAGAAATGATTTAAAAGCAGAAGACAGTAACACTATCAAATCTTCAACATATCAATCTTAGAGTGATTAATATCCCATTGATTTTGGCAAGTGAGTGGTTACCCTGGCTAGAGCAGCAGATGAAGTAAAAGAAAAAGGAGACATGGAAGGTACTACTCAGTGGCTGGCTGAAGCGAAGGATCACAGCAACTAGGCAGTCTGTAATGGAAATAAAAGCACTAGTAGAATGACATTGAAGGTGCCAAGTAGTCAAAGGACTGATAAGTTTATGTATCAGTTTACTGTTAAAGATCACTCCCTATTTCCCAAACTTTTAGTTTACAAACTTGTTGTCCCAGTATTTGCACAGTGCATCTAGGCAAAACAGCAAACAAAACTTAGTTTTGTTTATTAAGTAGTCCAAACAACTTATCTATGCCATAACAATTTAGCACCTGTTGGACACTATGCAACTTACACTGTAATCATATTGACCAACACTACCTACATTTTCTGTTACTCATCTTCTGTGATATTTGCATTTTTATCATGGTAACCACTAAAAGCCCAGCTTCACAAAGATCTGTCATTAAAAAGAATGGCTATATAGCTGTAAAAGTGAAAAACCTTGCATAGTAATGTGTGTGGTGTCCAGCAAATACAAACGTGGCTGTGACTTCCTCAAAGTTAAAATATCCTGCAGCACCCCTGAGTTCTCTGTGATGCCCAGGAAATCTCAGTTTATAATTTGGGAACCATAGCCCTATTCTTGCTTTTATTTTTCTCAATAGTACTTATCACCCTACATATTTTCTCTCCTTTAGAATGTGAGTTCCATGGTGGTAGTAGACTTTTTGTCTTTGATAAGTGCTGTATCCCTAGTCCCTAGAATGACATCTGGAAAATGCAGGCTTTTAATAAGTATCTGTGGAATGAATTGTGTGGTGGGAGTAAGAAACTGATTATATTGTTAACAGACAGTGGCAAAAGCACAGGATATTTAAATTCATAATTTCAGATGCAGAACAGTTCTGAACAGAGTGAAGGTTTAAGTGTAGCCATGGCATGAGTGAGTGGTTGAATGAGTGAAAGTGAATAATGCCAGATAACTCTCAGTCTACTGGATAAGTAAACGACATAAATACTAAGTCACCAAAATAATGGCAAGATTTGAGGTAAGTCAAGTGCCAATGAACAGAAGGGAAGTATACCCTAAAAGAAAGCCACAGAGGGAAGAGTTCTTAAGCGAGGGTGGCAGAGTGATGGGTTGAAAGGGACAATAGGATGGGTCTCTTGTAAAGTGGGAGTTGTGGCCCACTTTACAAGACTACAGTGAAGCAGTGTCTTCATAATTATTAGGTTTCTATTAGGCAAGATGAAAAGGATAATGCTGTAAAGAGTTTGCAGATGTATTTGTTCATTATGAAAGAGAGCTCCTGAATGCACAACTAGATTTTAACCTTCTTGAGGGCAGGAGCTTTGTCTTATCCCTGAAGCCTGTTATAACACAGACAGTAGAATAATTGATTATCTTTCTCAATGAGAAAGACCAACAGATCAGACTGACTCAAAAAAAAGCAGCTATATACAAGGAGAGAACACATGAGACACCAAACCAGATAAAACAAGTATCAGTTTCTAAAGAGATGACATAAATTGCAAGTGCATCTAAAAAAATGACCATTTCAGAATCTTGGAGTAAGCCTCCATAACAGTCTTAGTCTCCTTGGGCTGCTATAACAAATTACCATAAACTGGGTGGCTTATAGATAGAAATCTGTTTCTCATGTTTTGGAGACCGCAAAGTACAAGATCAGGGCACCAGCAGATTCAGTGTCTGATGAGGGGCCATGTTTGCTTTAACATCTTCTCACTGTATCCTCATATGGTAGAAGGGGCAAGAGATCTCTCTGGGGCTTTGTTTTATAGGCCAACAATCCCATTCATAAGGACTCTACCACCTAATAGTATCACACTGGGAATCAGGTTTCAATAACTAAAGATATAAGTCATTTGGCATAATATTTTTTAAAATACACGTTTCATGTTGTAAATGGGGTTACCATTTTTTAAATGTAAGATCTTAGGGAAGTTTCTTATAGTTAAGTTGATTTGTAATGTCCTCAACTATTAGCTGATAAATCAGAGTCTCAAGGTAGCTACACATTATTTCAGGGGTTGTTATTAACAAACAAACACTGGAGGAAATGTATTAGACTTTGTATAGTCTATTATACAAATGATAGTAAAACAGTGAATTTTAAAGCTTCTCCCTAACCTTTCACTGTGAATGAACAGTGATGCAGGGAGAAGAGACATTCAGAAGAAAAATCATGTATGTATTATTAAAGTAGAAGTGATGAGAAATGTTCAAAATGACAATGTATTTAAAAAAATAACCTTGTTGGAATTCTGTATCTATCATTATCACAACATACTTACTTGATGAAGCTAAAGAAAAGACAGAAGGCTAATATGGTTGGATGAGAATAGCATTTTAAAATGTTTTCAGAAATTTGTCCATTTTAGATCCATTATTTCCCGTTTAGTTCCAAAATCGAATTTCATACAGCAAGTGCTATTATTCCAATAATTTTTTCAATTGTCACTAGTGATCTTGATTCACCTATTGTTGCATTCATAATATCCAAAATAAGAGAATATTTCATTAATAACAGGCATTTTCAAAGCTTAAATAATACATTTCAAAAACCAATGACAGTTAAAGTAAGGGTTCTCAATTTTTGCATATCTTGTTAAGTTTTGTCATATGAACTAAAATTTTGGTTTTGTAGACTCAGAAATACTAAATTGCCTATTGGGTTTTGTGGCTTCTTGCATCAGCTCCTGCAACTGTCCAATCTGTTCATCACGAAAGTCATTAAGTTTTTCTTCTGGGAGGAAGGTGCCAAAACATGCTTTTCCAGTTGAATTTTGTCTGTTTTCGTTAGCTTGTTGTGATAACACTGTTGCATACACCTAAAAAGATAAGGAATGAATGTTATAGATGTAAAGTTTAAATAATATTTAACATTAGAGGACCTGAAGTCTAATTCTTAGTCACCTATTTTTCCTCATCACTAAACGTAGAAGCATTTGGTTAGGAAAATATATAGTTGTGAAGATACAATTCATTGATAATTTCATATATATCTATTTTTAGCACTTTAAACGTTTTAATCAACTTTTAGCAAAATGTTTAACCTGGACATAAGAGTGGTGAGTCCATGGATGGGCTTCAGGAGCATGCATAAACCACCTCAAACCATATGCAAAATTGTATTTACACAAGTATGGACATCATTTCTGGGGCCATAGCTTTCAATAGATTCTCAAACAGGAACCATGGGTCTTTTTCCCCCCAACTTTTATTTTAAACCTGCACATGTACCCCCTAGATACAAGGGGTACACGTGCAGGTTTCTTACATGGGAATAATTGCGTGATGCTGAAGTTTTGGGCACAGATCCTGTCACCCAGAGAGTAAGCCCAGTACCCAACAGGTAGTTTTTCAACCCATACCTCCCTCCAGTAGTCCATGCTGTCAATTGTTCCCTATTTACATCCATGTGTGCTCAATGTTTAGCTCCCACTTAAAATTTTATTTTTCTGTTCCTGTGTCAATTTGCTTAGGATTATGGCATCTATGCTGCTGCAAAGGACATGCTTTCATCCTATTTATGTCAGCACAGTATTCTACTGTGACATGTAATACATCTTCAAGTGAGTCTAAATTCATTCCTATGTCTTCAATTACCACTTTAATTCAAAACATACTAGAGAGAAACTTCTTAAACCTTTAAGCCTTCAATATTTAACAACCATCTGTGTCAAGAAAAACTAAGTACATTCAGCCTAATATTCCAACTATCCCCATCTGCACAAGTGCCACTGTTTTGAAACAGACTCACTCGAAAATTAATCTTTTAATTAGACAAAGTACCAGTGTATTTTAGTTCATGAAGTTAAAGTGAATGAACTGGCTAACTCTGGATAATGCTGCTACCTAAATTGCTTGTAATTGCTGGAACGGCAGCATAGACAGAGCAACTTTAATTCCAAACATTCCAAACCTATGGAGAAAATATTTTTCCATGATTTACAGAAATCCACTTATTAAGACAAAAACACCTCAAGTTTTATCAATTCCACTTCTATATGCTTCAGAACAAGCAGGATTTTTCAACCTTGGCACTATTTTGTGTGTGTTGGGGGGTAGGGGTGGGGATGGGTCAGTGGGAGTCTGCATAGTAGGATGTTTAGTAGCATCTCTTGTCTCTGACCACCAGATGGCAGTAACGCCCCCTCCCAGTCTTGATAATCTAAAATGCCTCCAAACACGTGAACAAGTATCATGCACAAGAATGTTCATTGTTAAAAGCAAAACAAAATAAAAAAATGGAAACAATTGTACTTCAATAGGAGAAAAGTCAAATACACTGAAATTTACTCAGATGATTAATAAAGTCACAACAAATAAGCTATAAGTCTATGTATCAACATGGATGAATCTCCAAAAAATAAAATCTAAAAAGCAGGCTTTAAGAAAGTATTCATTTGCAAAAATGGAAAAGTTGATAAAGTAAGGAACTCTAAATAGCAAAAACAATCTTGAACAAGAACAAAATTAGAGGACTCACAACTCCCAATTTCAAAACTTAACTAGAAAGTTACATTAAACAAAACAGCGTGGTACTGGCATTAGAACAGATATGTAACACCAATAGAATGGAGAGTCCAGAATTAAATCCTTACATGTATAGCCAACTGGTTTTTGACAAAGATGGCAAATCCATTCAATGGAGGAAAGAATAGTCTGGTCAACAACTGGTGCTGGGAAAACTAAATTTCCACATGCAAAAGAGTGAAGTTGGACCCCCATCTTCTACCATACACAAAAATTAACTCAAAGTGAATCAAAGACCTAAACGCAAGAGTTAAAATCATGAGAATCCTAGAAGAAGACATATAGGTAAATCTTTATGACCTTTGACTTGGCAATAGGTTCTTAGATATGACACCAAAAAGCCCAAGCAACAACAACAATAGATAAATTGGATAGTATCAAAATTAAATACTTTGGTGCATCAAAGGACACTTGAGTGAAAAGACAAACTACAGAATGAGAAAAAAATTGCAAATCATATCTGAAAAGGGTTTATTATCTAGAATATATAAAGAACCACAACTAAAAGACAAATAGTCCAATGTAAAAATGGGTAAAGCGTATGAATAGACATTTCTCCAAAGAAGATATAGATGGCCAAGTACATGAAAAGATGCTCAAAATCATTCGTCAGTAGAAAAGTGTAAATCAAAACCACAATGAGATGCCACTTCACACCAAGATGTCTACTATAATTTTTTAAACCCCAGAAAAATAACAGTTGTTGGCAAGGCTATGAATAAACTGGAATCCTCATACATTGATAATGAGAATATAAAATGGCATAGCCACTGCAGAAAAGATTGGCAGCTCCTCAGAAAGTTAAACACAGAATTACCGTATGATCCAGCAAATGCACTCATAGGTATATACCAAAATAACTGAGAGCAGGAACTCAAACACATACTTGTATACTCATGTTCACAGCAGCAATATTCACAAATAGATGACATTCAGAAAATAACCTAGATGTCCACCAGCAAGTAGATAAACAAAATGTGGTATAGATATACAGTAGAATATTTATCACTCTTAGAATGAAGTTCTGATCCATACAACATGGGTAAACCTTGAAAACATTATGCTAAGAAGCCAAATATAAAAAGACATTGTATGATTCCACTTACATGAAATATCTAGAATAGGCAAATTCATAAAAGAATGGAGAATACTAAGGGCTGGGAGGAGGTAGGAGAGGGTGTTATTTAATGGCCACCAAGTTTCCGTTTGGGTGAGGAAAAATCTAGAATAATGTCTCTACAATGTATCATTTACAGTGTCCAGGAAAAAAATTCAAAATTATTACAAACAGTCAAGACAAAGGGCAATCAATGCAGACCAGTGCCTGAGATTATTCAGACATTAGAATTAGCAGAAACAGATTTTAAAGCAGGTACTATAAATGTACGTAAAAGACAATATGGTAATCATAAATGGGCAGATAAATCTCAGCAGAGAATGAGGAATTATAAGAACCAAATAAATTCGAGAACTCAAAAATGCAATAACTGGAATTTTTTAAGTGTCACTTAATAGTAGACTGGAGATGAAGGGAAGATTCACGAACTTGAAAATACAGCAACAGAAATTATTCAGTTTTAAACAATGCCAAAAGATTTATCATAAGTTTAAGTGGAATCCAAGAAAAGAGGTAACTACCTTAGAAGAAAAATAAATTTTAATGGATATCTTTTTTTTTTTTTGAGATGGAGTCTTGCTCTGTTACCCAGGTTGGAGCGCAGAGGTGCTATCTCCGCTCACTGCAAGCTCCGCCTCCTGGCCTCAGCCTCCCAAGTGGCTGGGACTACAGGCGCCCGCCAACACGCCCAGCTAATTTTTTTTGTATTTTTAGTAGAGACGGGGTTTCACCGTGTTAGCTAGGATGGTCTGGATCTCCTGACCTCATGATCCACCTGCCTTGGCCTCCCAAAGTGCTGGGATTACAGGCATGAGCCACTGTGCCCAGCCAGGTATCTTATTTTTATAAATTTTTATGAATTTTAATGAGTTTTTAAGGAAACATAAATTCAAGAAGCTTAGCAAGTTCCAAGGAGAATACAAAATACTATACCTAAGCATATGATAGTTAAATTGTTGAAAAATAAAGCAAAAATTTTTTTAAAAGTTAAAAAATATGTATATCATTTACAAATATACGCAAATGTACAAAACATAAAAACAAGCATGGAAACAACCAACATCAGGATCCTGATTACCTCTGAGGAGTAAAAAGGGGGAATGCAATTTTAGCTGTACTTTTAATATTATTTACTTTCAAAAAGTGATCTAAATATTTCAAAATATTAATATTTGTTAAATCTGAGTGGTGAATACATAACTTTCCCATTTTTGAAAATTTTTATAACTGTATATAATTTCAGAGAACATTTCACTTAGGGTATAATTTATAATAATTATGGGAATAATGTTTCTTATGGAAAGTAGAAATACATTTCATGTTTGAGAAATGATCAATGAATGAACATCTTGGGTTCTAGAAAGACTGTCACGAAAAGGAAACAGAAAAAAATCCCAACCGTCCCCCTGTACACCACCCATTTACCTACTAGTCTTTGACTCCATGTACTTGCAACAGTATTCCTTTCCTGGCAAGACAGAAGAATGGCCAAAATAAAAATAACTTCAGGACCACAATTTGGAGGTGGTCCAGATATAGGTAAGAAGCAGCAATAAAATGTGAACTTATGACTAGGTCACCCTGCCAAGCATATCTACCTAGAGGGAAGAGACTCAGAACAGAAAAATACTACAGTACACATTAACAGCATCCTTTGGTTTCAAACTGTTAACATGCTGGCTTCTAGGAATAAAGCTATCCTGAAAGTTAGAAGATTCCTATGATTGCTCTCTTGAACCAAAGAGAATGTGCAGTGCTTCCTCAGGATAAGTTAAGCAGCTGCTTTAAGTAGCACAAAGCCATTGAAGAGAAACACTTTGAGTATGGTGAGAGCAGGTGCAGTGGGCTGAATGGTGTCCCCAAAAGATGTCAAGTCCTAATCTTTGGAACTGTGTTACCTTATATGTATATTACAGGTTTTGCAAGTGTGATTAAGGATTCTGAGATGAGATTATACTGATGGTCCCGAAAAGTATTCTTAGAGGGGATGATAAATTAGGCATACAGAGGAGAACTTGATATGAAGAAAAAATCAGTTTGGAGTGATATGGCCATAATTCAAGGGAATCCTGGATCCATCAGAAGCTGAAAGATGTGGATTTCTTCCCTAGAGCCTCTCACTCTTTAATTAGGCCTCTCCAGAATATGCTACCATTGTTTTAAGTCAGGCTGTGGTAGTTCATTGGAGCAGACACAGGAAATTAATACAGCAGTGAACTACAGAAACAGTCTTAAAGTCTCCTAGTAGAAAAAAACTAACCTTCATGCTAAACTGTTTCCCACTAGTTTTTGAAAAGGCAGAGAAGCTATAGTACCAGTTTGTCAGGCATAGAACAATCAAATATTTTGAGGCTCAGCTGTGCCTTCACTGTACTCTAATTCTCTATCTGTATATTAAACTTGTTTATAGTCTGAATCAAATTGATACTATTAAATTACTAGTATGGTCGAGCACACTGGCTCACACCTGTAATCCCAGAGCTTTGGGAGGCCGAGGCAAGAGGACTGCTTAGTTTTTAGTAAACCAAACATCACACATTCTCACTTCTAAGTGGGAGCTAAATGATGAGAACTCATGAACACAAAGAAGGGAACAACAGACACCTACATAAGGGTGGGAGAAGGAACAGAAAAGGTAACTATTGGATACTGGGCTTAATGACTGGGTGATGAACCAATCTGTACAACAAACCCCCGTGACACAAGTTTACCTATGCAACAAACCTTCACGTGTACCTAAAATTAAAATATAAAAAACTTGTCAGTTTAATAACATTAAGAAAACAAATTATAATTAAATTTTAAAAATCATTTATCTATTATACAGATTTTTTAAAGAATAGAAATGAACTATATTAGATTGCTTCTTAACAGCATTTAGAATCAAACTAAATAAACCATTTCAAGTAACCATTTCTGAGTAACAGGACTATGAAGGCAGAAAAGCTACTGGACCCATTCATCCCTTAAAAAACATAAATAACATAAAAAGAGAAACAACCAGATATTATGTGCCTCCTGATAGAAGTACATATTACCAAAAAAAAAAAAAACAAAAAAACAAAAAAACAAAAAACAAAACATACACCTAATAAGCCTCTACATCTATTATCAATTTACAGGAAACACAAGAGACCTAAGTGTTAAACATCACCATGGGAATGCAATCAGCATGATTCAGACTATGAAAAACTACATAACAACCCCAGTCTCAGAAGTAATAAAGGAAAAATAGCAACTTTACAGTGATGAAAGCTGAAAGACACCACCTCAATGAAATGATCAAGGTAAACATCACCAGTAATAAGTCACACTGCCCTCATGTACCTCCCGATAATTAGGCACTGAGAAGATGTATCACCTCGGTGGTATTCTTCCCAATAATGCACAACCTCAATCTAATCATAAGAAAACATCAGATAAACCTCAATTAAGGGACACTCTATAAAATAACTGATCAGTACCCTTCAAAAGTTTTAAGGCCATCAATGACAAGGAAAAAGGAAGGAACTATTACAGATTAGAGGAAACTAAGGAGCTCTGATGACTAAATGTGATGTAGGATCTTGCATCAGGCCCTGGAACAAAAAGAAAAAATTCCTATAAAAGCTGATGAAACTGAATATACTCTGTAGTTTAGTTAATAATATTGCATCCATGTTAGCTTCTTAGTTTTTATAATAGTACTATGGTTACACAGGCTATTAACAGGGGAAGTAGCTGCAGAAAGGTATAGGGAACCTGTACTATCTTTGCAACTCTCTTCAGTAAGTCTAAAATTAACTCAGCTAAAAAAAAAAAATCTAAAATTTTTTTTTTAACAGGTGTATCAACTAATTATAATACATTTATTTATTTCTTATTTGAACAAAAATGCTAACAGTGGCTCATGACTGTAATCCCAGCATTTTGGGAGGCTGAGCTGGGTGGATCACTTGAAGTCAGGAGTTCGAGATCAGCCTGGCCAACACGGTGAAACCCTGTCTCTACTAAAAATACAAAACTTAGCCGGTGTGGTGGCGGGTGCCTGTAATCCCAGCTACTCAGAGGGCCGAGGCAGGAGAATTGCTTGAAACCAGGAGTTGGCCGGGCGCGGTGGCTCAAGCCTGTAATCTCAGCACTTTGGGAGGCTGAGACAGGCGGATCACGAGGTCAGGAGATCGAGACCATCCTGGCTAACATGGTGAAACCCCGTCTCTACTTAAAAAATACAAAAAACTAGCCGGGCGAGGTGGCGGGCGCCTGTAGTCCCAGCTACACGGGAGGCTGAGGCAGGAGAATGGCGTAAACCTGGGAGGTGGAGCTTGCAGTGAGCTGAGATCCAGCCACTGCACTCCAGCCCGGGCGACAGAGCAAGACTCCGTCTCAAAA
>NC_037670.1:106793881-106858436 GCF_003255815.1 Theropithecus gelada
CAAAAAAAAAAAAAAAAAAAAAAAAAAAAAAAGAAACCAGGAGTTAGAGGTTGCAGTGAGCCGAGATTGTGCCACTGCACTCCAGCCTGGCAAAAGAGCAAGACCCCATCTAAAAAAAAAAAAAAAAAAAATGCTGCTAACAAAAAGAATCAGGAAACTTTAAAAACTGACTGGATGTTTGGTATTAAGAATTATTTCGGCCAGGCACGGTGGCTCACACCTGTAATCCCAGCACTTTGGGAGGCTCAGGCAGGCGGATCACGAGGTCAGGAGGAGATCGAGATCATCCTGGCTAACATGGTGAAACCCCGTCTCTACTAAAAACACAAAAAATTAGCCTGGTGTGGTGGCAGGCGCCTGTAGTCCTCCCAGCTACTTGGGAGGCTGAGGCAGGAGAATGGCGTGAACCCAGGACACGGAGCTTGCAGCAAGGTGACAGAACGAGACTCCATCTCAAAAAAAAAAAAAAAAAAATTATTTCTAATTTTGGAGGTGACATAATAGTATGGTCATGACTTTAAAGAGTCTACATTAAAATACTGAAGACAAATTTTATGTTTGTGATTTAAAAATAATCTGGGAGAAAGAGAAGTAAGTGGAGGTACAGATGAAACCTGATTGGCCATGAGTTGATAACTGTTGAAGTCAAGTGACAGGTACAAAGTGGTTCATTATATTTTCTCCACATTTGTATATGGTTGAGATTTCCCTAATTAAAAAAATGCATATATACACATGCATACACACATTCATATATAACTTAAAATTAAAAACATTCAACTAAAACTATTTCAGTAATTTCTCACTTTCAACTATGGGTTTGATATTTCTTTCCAACAAAGCTTCCCAGGTACTGGTGCAGTCCACAGCCTGTTAGGAAGCAGGCAAGCATGATCACCTGAGCTCTGCCTCGTGTCAGGTCAGCAGTGGCATCAGATTCTTACAGAAGCATGAACCCTATTGTGAACTACTTATGCAAAGGACCTAGGTTATGTGCACTTCATGAGAATATAATGCTTGATGATCTGAGGTGGAGCCATTTCATTCCAAAACCATCCCCTACAACCTGTAGAAAAATTGTCTTCCATAAAACTAATCCCCAAAAGGGGACCACTTAAAGTTCTTGGATAAAGCCTTGATTTACCAGTAGTTTTTCTTCTGTTTCTAAAAATATTTCTTAAACATCTTATTATAATAATTTTTTACAATATACATTTTTAAAATCCAAGACATAGCAAAATCATTTTAAAATAGATTCACAGTAATTTCCTCACCAAAACAATGGGATTTCAGAACTGTCACTTTAGCACATAGCTGGTGAACCTTTATTTAATAATTCACTTTGTGTACCATTAATATTTTTATTTATAATGTAAATAATTTAATTTCCCCACAGGCTAGAACCAAAGTGGCATGAAATTCCTTATATAACTGACATACAAAAATTGAGACTGACTGGTTCAACAAACAAATCTGGGCCACAGTTTAAGATTCCAACAATGAACAGTGTTGGAAGAGAATGGGATTTGAATATGGAATGGTGATAGAGTCACAGAAAGACAAGAACCAAGAAAACAATGGATTTCGGAGAGTTGAGGACTCTGAGTAACAGGACTATGAAGGCAGAAAAGCTACTGGACCCATTCATCCCTGAAAAAATACATGCTATAGAAAGAGGTATAAGGATTGCTCACATTAACGATACAGTTCATCTAGACTACAAAAAAGCATGCGATAGTTAAAAAGAACAAGGTCAAACATGTACTGACATGAAAAGCTTCCCACATAAAATAATCAACTTGCAAAATATGTATAGATGCTATTTGTATATGCTTCAAAACATGTACAAATTTAAACAGAGGCTGAAAGGATGACCAGAAACTTCTGAATAGTTTTTCAAATTTTGTTCTGAACACCTCAACTCTGTACTGTTTTGATATTTTATAATAAATATTATTTAACTAACTAAATGAAAGGGAAAGAAATTAAAGAATACCTATAGGAAAAATTGGGGGATAAGGAAATTACAGCTCCAATGTTTCATTTGTCCTTACCAGCAGAGATCAAAGTGATTTTGCAGACTGTATTTAATGTACTTTGAACACAAAGCTTTAATCACGTATCTAGTATTTGCTTATCTGTGTTTTTTAAAACAAAATTCAAACTAAATGGCCCAAAAGTAATAATGATATATGAAAATCTAAACTGTCAAGTTCTGTAAATAAAGACAATTAGTTGCCTCACAAAAGGCTATTCTTATTTAGTAAAGCATGTATCATAGGCCTCCTTTAATACTAAAACCAAATGGTTTAAAACATTTTATGAAAATAGCATTTTTAAGATACTCATTGACTGTATAGAGTTCAAGAAAATACCAAACTATATAACATCTGTCCCATTAAAAACCTGACTTGTTAAATACTGTATATACAACGAATTTCCTTAATAGCATAAAAAAAGATTTTAGGTTAAATCATAAAAATGCTGTCACAATCAGAATTAGTCTGATGCCTTTCTTTTGAATTACAAGAATTATAAATTCCTTTTAAAATAGGCATAAATTGTGCTACTGTTCTCACAACTTCCTGGACAGCTAAAATGACAGTAATTTTTTATAGTTTTGAACAATTATTTGTATTCTTCAATGTAAACAACCAAAGAGAAATCCAACTATTATCTAGGAAAGAAAAAGGTAACTTCCCCCCCAAATTCATTCAATTATTGTAAGATTCTATGTAGCAACACTGAACCAACAAACCTAAGTTAGGAGCATTTGGTCAAGCTTTCCCTAGAGAACTTATTAAAAATATCATGCCTCCTAGAGGAGCAAAAACCAAAACACCCCTCTCCACAAGAAGCCTGAAAGTTACCTGAATTACAATAGCTAAATTCAAAGACACTTTGGGGATGTGAGGCACATCTGCCCAAGTCATTAGTACACAATATATTATAGAAAGAAAAAAACAAAGAACCTATGTTGGCAATGAAAATAAATTTGGTTTCTTGGGCTCATTCTGACGAGGTTTTATGATTTTCGAGTCAAAGATGATAGATTATACATGCTATTTCTTAGCCCACAAACACTCGTAATATATAACACTTTGATTCACAGAGTGCAAAGAATAGAAAGTAACACTAGTGTCACTAACAAGTGAATTTCTCAGGGGGCCATGAAGCTTAGCCTCTGTGAAGTCAAATTCCCCAGGTTCCTCTGTAAACCAAACTCAAGATTCACCTGTGACTCCCAGAGATAAGCCAAAAAGGTGTTAGTTGTGACACAGCACAGCAAAGAAAAAAAAAAAAAAGCAAGAACATAGAAAGTTCTTGCCTAAGGAAGCAGTAAGGAAATGTTACAGAAAACCTAGTTCAGAAATATTCTTTACATTTGTCTACTATAAACTCTGTATGTCCGTGATATTGGACACTTACAAATCAAATGTCATAATGTCAGAAATGAGAAGTCAGCACAGAAAATAAGCACATTCTTGTTTATGAAATTCATCCAAAAGTTCCCAGAAACAATAATGGCATTGTACTTAAGGTAATATTACATAACTTATTTTACTTCATCTAAAAATGTATTCATGAAACTAATTTTAAAAATACATTCTCCTGATCATTTAGGTAAATGGACTATTTGTACATTTTATGTTTTATATATAACCTTTAATTTATCCTTTAGTAATATTAGAATACAGTGAGGCACAAGGAAACTTTCTGGAGTAATAGATTTTTGTTACCTTGACTGTGGTGACAGTTTCATGGGTGTATATATATTTCAAAACTCACCCAAGTGTACACATGTGTGGTTCACTGTGCATCAATGACGCCACAGTAAAGCTGTTACATTAAAAAAAAAAGGAACTAGCCAACTCTTTACCTTACTTATACCTCAAAGGAAGTGAGGATGGGTTCTAGGAAAGTAGCAAGAAAATAAGCTTAAATATAATACCTAAGGGTGACGACGACCCAGTTAGGTAAGAATGTATATACACTACTGATTTAAAAATTGATGGGGAACAAAAAACAGCTTATAAAGCTAATATACAAAACTCAAAAAAAGCTTTTGAAAAAATTCTTCCAAATATCTTACTATCAGTCATCAAAAACAACTAAATTTTAATAGTTAAGAATAGAACAAAAAAGTTCACTCCTAGACATTAAAAACAAAGCGTTCAAAACTGTAATTTTTTCTTTTTTTTTTACATTTTTTATAATCAGGCTTTTTCTTTTCACTCTACAGAAAAACTGCATTTAGCAATAGATTTTTAACTACCTGCTCATCTGTGATGCAGGTTAATTCTATATTTTTTTAAAAAAACAATTATATAAACTAAAGGACATGATGCATTCAAATTCTATTTTGATGTAATCTGTTTAGAAAATTCCCAATTTATTGAGAAAATAAAATCAGTATGTTTTATAACAAATTATTTACATTATAGCTGGCATCAAAAAAAAATGTATAGCAATCTGCATAATTCTTATATCTCCAAGGGAATCTAACATCAAGTGAGTTACATCAAATCAAATATTTTTAATGTTATATATTAAATTGACAGTGAAAGGAGCTGGGCACATTCCTCAGCCCCGGGCTCAAAACTCCCTGAGCCTAGCACAGACACATCCCATCCTCCCATCCCACCACCATATATCTCCCAAACTCCCTGAGCCCAGTATAAACACCACCTGGAAAGTCTCCGATAAGGAGACAGCCGTTCAAGGTTACTGAAAGCGCGGGAGCCAAAAGAATTTCTTTGTTCCCCTGCAACTTTCGGGCTATAAAAAGCAAACGCTCGCATTGTTCGGGGCCCTCTTGTATACTGTGTAAAGGAGGGACCAAGTTCGAACTTGTAGTAAAGATCCTTGCCGCTTGGCTTTGGCTCTGGACTCTGGTGGTCTTCTTTGGGGAACAAACAGTCTGGGCATAACATCTGGGGGCCCGTCCGGGATTCCCCAAGCCCACCAGACCCCTGGTCAACGGATCTGCTGAGATCGATCTACTCATAGGTGAGCTGGCTCGTCTCCGTTTGTCTGTCTGTGTCTGTGTGTCTGTTCTGAATCTGAATCTGTGACTCGCGAGGTCTGAAACTGAGGCTGGCACAGTCCTGGCGGACGCGCTATAGGACGGCCGGTGGAGACCAGTGGGAGACGTCCCCTGGCTCTCTTCTGATTTAAATTGCGATCAGAGTTGCCGGAGTGCGTTCGCGATCCGGGCAACAGCTGAATCTGACCCCGGTCTCCGGGTGCGTGCGTGCGGTCCGAATCTGACCCCGGTCTCCGGGTGCGTGCGTGCGGTCCGAATCTGACCCCGGTCCCCGGGTGCGCGCGTGCGGTCCGAATCTGACCCGGTCCCCCGGGCTCCCGGCTTCCGGCGCCACACTCCCGGCCCCAGTCCCCCGGGCTCCGGGCTTCCGGCGCCGCGCTCCCGGCTTCCGGTGCCACACTTCCAGCCCCGGTCCCCGCGCTCCCGGCTTCCGGCGCCGCGCGCGCTCCTGGCCCCGGTCCCCGGGCTCCCGGCTTCCAGCGCGGATTTCCTTTACAGGGATTCTAACCCACATTCCTTTACAGGAAGAGACACAGAAAGAGAGACTGGGGAGAGGGACAAATGAGTGAGAGAGACAGAAAGAGAAAGAGACTGAGTGTGAAGGAGAAAGGACATGGTATGACAGAGAGAGAGACAGCGCGCGCGAATGAGATAGAGACTTAAAAAAGAGACCCTGTGAGTCTGTCAATCAAGGATTTGGACAGAAATGGAAAGATTAGAGAGAAGGATAGAGGGAGGGAGCAGGCGGAGGGGAGGCGGCCGGCACTCACGGGCCCACTAAAAAGGAAAGTAACTTTGAAGGGCTGGCGGGGCGGATGTGAGGGCGCACTTCGCGGACTAGCCCCCCCAGCCGCCTGACTCCACGGTGGCTTTACCCCTCCGGGAAATAGGACCCCCAGATGACACAGGAATCCCCAGGCTCCAGTACTGGCCATTCTCCACCAGTGATCTGTATAACTGGAAGACTCAGAGTGCTCGGTTTTCAGACAACCCCAAAGATTTACTGGTTTTACTGGATAGTGTCATGTTAACCCACCAGCCCACTTGGGATGATTATCAGCAGCTCCTCCGAATCTTGTTTACCACAGAAGAGCGAGAGAGAATACAGGTAAAAGCTAGAAAGCTGGTCCCGGGGGACGACGGTCAACTGACTGCCAACCCCGACCTCATAAACGCGACCTTTCCTCTGACCAGGCCGGCATGGGACTACAACACGGCAGAAGGTAGGGGACGGCTACGCCTTTATCGCCAGACTCTAATGGCAGGTCTCCGGGCAGCTGCTCGCAAGCCCACTAATTTGGCCAAAGTATATTCTATTCTATAAGGAAAGACAGAGAGTCCAGCCACCTACTTAAAAAGATTAATGGAAGCTTTTAGACAGTACACCCCCATAGATCCAGAGGCTCCAGGAAGTCAGGCAGCTATTGTAATGTCTTTCGTAAATCAGGCAGCCCCAAATATTAAAAAACTCCAAAAATTAAAAGACTCGGAAGGAAAGCCGATTCAGGACCTCCTTCAGATAGCCCAGCGGGTTTATAATAACAGAGATACTCCAGAGGAAAGGCAATTTAAGGCCACTGAACCAAGGTCCTGGCAGCAGTAGTACAGAAAAAAACATCTACAGCCAGAGTACACCCAACCTAGGCGGCCCCCCCAGGCATGATAATCTGAGAAAAGACCAATGTGCCTACTGCAAGGAGGCTAGCCACTGGGTAAGAGACTGCCTCGCTGCTGCCCAACCCGGACCTGGACGCCCCACTCCACGACTGCACCGAGATACTAACTCAATTGCATGGAGTGCGAGAAGACCTGCAGGACCGCCCACTTCCTGACGCCGACCTCGTCTGGTTCACTGATGGGAGCAGCTTCATGCATCAGGGCCAGAGGTACGCTGGAGCGGCAGTGACTTCAGAGACTAAGGTAATCTGGGCGGAACCCCTGCCCCCGGGGACATCGGCCCAGAAGGCCGAACTGATAACGCCCACCCAAGCTCTTACCTTAGGGGCGGGGAAAAAGCTGACGGTATATACAGACAGCCGATATGCTTTTGCAACAGCGCATATACATGGGGCCATTTACAGGGAGCGGGGGTTACTGATGGCTAAAGGAAAAGAAATAAAAAACAAGCAAGAAATCCTAGCCCTGCTAACAGCCCTATGGAGGCCAGAAAAGTTAGCCATTGTGCATTGCCCAGGGCATCAGAAACTAATTACTCCAACTGCTCAAGGCAACTTTCTGGCGGACCAAACTGCAAGAAAGGTGGCGAAGGCTCCCAGCCAACTCCTTGCACTCCAGCTCCCTGACCCGGGCCCCTGGGACTTGCCATATTTCCCTGATTATTCAGAACAAGATCTCCAGTGAACTGACAAACTTCCCCTGAAACAGATCCAGAATGGGTGATACTAATAACCAAACCATCCTACCAGAAAAATTAGGACAACAAGTGTTAAAACACATCCACCGAACCACCCACCTGGGTGCTTGGCGGATGATAGACCTGATCAGACGCTCTAAGCTCAAATTCAGACATACAGCCGAGATGGCCAGCAACATCGTGACAAGTTGCAAAGTCTGCCAGCTTAACAACGCCTACCCCCAATCCCAGGCTGCAACGGGAACAAGGCTCAGGGCAACCAGGCCCGGTATCTACTGGGAAGTAGATTTTACTGAGATAAAGCCAGGAAAATACGGGTATCGGTACTTACTTGTCTTTGTAGATACTTTTTCAGGGTGGACTGAAGCATTCCCCACCAAGAAAGAGACTGCTCAGGTTGTAGCAAAGAAAATCCTGGAAGATATCCTCCCCAGGTATGGCTTCCCCGTCCAGATAGGGGCAGATAATGGGCCGGCCTTCGTCGCTAAAGTAAGTCAGGATTTGGCTTCCATCCTTGGGGCAAATTGGAAACTACATTGCGCTTACAGGCCCCAGAGTTCAGGACAGGTAGAGAGAATGAATCGGACCTTAAAAGAGACCTTAACTAAATTGACTATGGAGACTGGCGCTAATTGGGTGGTCCTTCTCCCCTACGCTCTGTTCCGGGCCCGTAACACCCCTTACAGACTGGGCCTTACTCCTTATAAAATTATGTATGGCAGACCCCCACCCTTAGTTCCCAGCCTAAAAGATGATCTGCTCAAGTCCGAAACAGAAAATGTCTCTGAACTCTTGTTTTCCCTACAAGCCTTGCAGAAAATTCATCAAGAAATCTGGCCCAAGCTGAAGGAACTATATGAGACCAGTCCCCCGCCGACACCCCATCCGTACCAGCCGGGAGACTAGGTCCTAGTCAAGCAACACCGACAAGAGACCCTAGAACCCAGGTGGAAAGGACCACTCCAGGTACTCTTGACCACACCCACCGCCCTGAAGGTAGAAGGCATCGCATCGTGGATCCACTACACCCACGTCAAGCCAGTGGACCCAACCTCCGATCTTCTGGGACCAATCACGGCGGCGGCTGAAGCACCGGACGCGTGGACTGTGGACAGAGCTAAGAACAACCCCTTAAAACTCACCCTGCGCCGGCAGCATAGCTCACTGCAAACATGCAGTTAGGTAGTCTAACCCTAACGTTAGTCGCCCTAGTGGCCGCTGGAGAAATCACAAAACCAGCTCATAATCCCTTTGTCTGGAGATTCTGGCTTTATGAAAAACCGAACCCACCCTGGGCAACCTCATAAGCCCGGAAAATTATTGGCCAGTGCTGATTGCCCTTCCTCAGGGTGCAACAGCCCAATTCTACTAAATTTTACTGGTTTCCAAATAGCCAAACCTATGACAGCAACAATATGCTTTGAGTTTGATCAGACTAAATATAATTGTAAACACTATTGGTGGCACCAAAATGCCGGCTGTCCGTATAACTATTGTAACATCCATAGACCCCGATATTGGGGAGAGAAAAAACAGTTAGACCCTAAGTGGCCCTTCCATCGTAGACGGGATGGAGACTTTTCATATACATGGATAGTTAGAGACCCCTGGAACTCCCGCTGGACCACGCCTCAACATGGGGCTGTATACTATTCCCCCTCCTCCACATGGCCTAGCAGTCACCTCTATCTGTGGCGAGGCCTAGTGCAAGTACTGCCCCTGGTCCACGGGAATATCCAACGACAGGAAAACAGACTAACACAAGACTTACGTCCTTTCTCCTGGTTAAAGTTATTACAAGAAGGACTAGAACTTGCTAACCTTACAGGACTTCATAGCCTGTCTGGCTGCTTTCTGTGCGCCACTCTAGGGCGTCCACCGCTAACTGCTGTCCCTCTGCCATGGGGATCCTCTACCTTTGCCCAAGCTAACAACCTCCGAAACCTCTCGTATGCTCCTATCCTGAACGTGCCCCTATACCTAAACCCCAGTCAGGAGAAGTTTCCCTACTGTTTCTCAGGAACCAATTCCAGCCTCTGTAGCATCACTGCAATGCCCCCTAATATCACCTTAAGGGCTCCATCAGGCATATTCTTCTGGTGTAATGGAACCTTATCTAAAAACCTACCTAGTCCCTCTGTTAACAACCTGTGTCTCCCTGTCACATTAGTTCCCCGGTTGACACTACTAACTGCTGGCGAGTTCCTAGGATATACCGGTAACTGGACTAGTGCTGTTATTCACCCAGACCCTAGACCGAGACCTGCACGAGCCATATTTCTCCCCCTCATTGCAGGAATCTCCCTCACCGCATCCTTCATTGCGGCCGGACTGGCGGGGGGAGCCCTAGGTCACACCCTCATAGAAAGTAACAAGTTGTACCAACAATTTGCCGTTGCTATGGAGGAGTCGGCTGAGTCCCTTGCCTCCCTTCAGCGGCAGCTCACGTCCCTAGCTCAGGTAACCTTGCAGAACCGGAGAGCCCTAGACCTACTCACTACAGAAAAAGGTGGTATGTGTATATTTCTAAAAGAAGACTGTTGTTTCTACATAAATGAATCAGGACTTGTAGAGGACCGGGTCCAACAGTTACGCAAGTTAAGCACTGAAGTAAAAACACGGCAGTTTGCTTCAGCTGCAGACCAATGGTGGAATTCCTCTATGTTTTCTCTGTTAGCCCCCTTCCTTGGACCCCTGCTAAGTCTACTATTTCTGCTTACCGTAGGACCTTGTGTTGTTAACAGAATTTTACAATTTATTAGAGAGAGATTTGACACCGTACAACTCATGGTCCTCAGAGCCCAACACCAACCTGTAAACGCTGAAACAGAATCAGACTTATAAGACCCAAGATTGGCTCTAAAGATACCTGAAAAGAAGGGGGGAATGAAAGGAGCTGGGCACATTCCTCAGCCCCGGGCTCAAAACTCCCTGAGCCTAGCACAGACACATCCCATGCTCCCATCCCACCACCATATATCTCTCAAACTCCCTGAGCCCAGTATAAACACCACCTGGAAAGTCTCCGATAAGGAGACAGCCGTTCAAGGTTACTGAAAGCGTGGGAGCCAAAAGAATTTCTTTGTTCCCCTGCAACTTTCGGGCTATAAAAAGCAAACGCTCGCATTGTTCGGGGCCCTCTTGTATACTGTGTAAAGGAGGGACCAAGTTCGAACTTGTAGTAAAGATCCTTGCCGCTTGGCTTTGACTCTGGACTCTGGTGGTCTTCTTTGGGGAACAAACAGTCTGGGCATAACAACAGTACTTTCACAGTTCAATTTGGAGTAATACTGATCCAAAGCAGACAATCATGATATTAATACTTTTTTTTTTTTTGAGACAGTTTCGCTCTTGTTGCCCAGGCTGGAGTGCAGTGCCGTGATCTCAGCTCACTAGGTTCAAGCAATCCTCCTGCCTCAGTCTCCCAAGTACCCACCACCATGCCCAGCTAATTTTTGTATTTTTAGTAGAGGCAGGGTTTCACCATGTTGGCCAGGCTGGTCTTGAACTCCTGACCTCATGTGATCCTTCTGCCTCAGCCTCCCAAAGTGCTGGGATTACAGGCGTGAACCACTGCGCCCAGCCCTGAAAGGCAAATTTTAACAGAAAATTTAAATGTATTCTAATGTCTTACAAGTTATCTTCTGCATTGTTATTCTAATTAACCAAATGAAAGAGTGTAGCATTATCACAATCACATTTCCCGTTACCCAGAATCTACACATCTGTAATCAAACTAAAATATCAAACAAATAAGATAGCTCACTCACTAAAGGAGAATACAAGTATATAAGAAATGAACAGGATATTTATTTATGGGCTAAAGAAGAGGGAACAAAAACAGTTAACAAAATAACATAATAAAAAATGTAAAAGGCATGAAGAAAACACAAAAGTCAAGTGTATGAAACCTCTCACCTTTGAGTCAACCCCCATCCCAATCACACCCCCAGTTAGCAGGAAGAAGTTAGAGCAGTTGTCACACTTTTTCCATCTTCATTGGCCCACATCTTAAGATTAAGGTGTTATAAAACCCAAAGGAAGGGAATGAAACCATCATTGCAAAATTATAACTGGGACAGTGAAAGAGATCTGACCTAACCAACTCCATCTTGCTTCTCACATCCAAGCTGTCCTTATTCTTTCCTGGGTACAGGATTGAATTAACTTGGGGAGAATTTAGTTTACAGTTTGGTACAAAGATAACAGATCTTTCCCAAAACAAACACCCTTCTTGCCTGGGGACTAGACTGTTGTTGTAGGACTAACAAATTAGCCAAAAGATTATGATTTAAGACTCATGCAGCTGGAGGCTACAGATTCTGACCTTCCCCAAATTGCTCCTGAGGATAATATCACTACTGTGAAACTTAAGATTGACGCAGGATTTTTTGCTCTAAGCTTAGTTCAGCTAAATCCAGGTTCTTGTATCATGACCAGGAAAAATTAGGCAGGTGAACACACCGAAGGGTGACGAGGGCAGAATTCATTAGGTAAAAAGAGGGGGTCCCACCAGCAAGCTCCCGCCTCACAGACTGAATACCAGGGCTCTCACACATGAGCTGAAGAGACCACGCTCCTCCCCTGCATAAAGCACGAATTCCTGGTAGCTCCACCCCATTCCCCCCAGTGCATGTGGGCCTCTAGTTCACTGTGGGCATGCCCAGGGAAGACCCTGTGCAGGTATATTCCCTTATCTGCACAAAAAAGTCCAATGTAAACACTTGTGGGTGGATCAAAGATTCTCCAGGGACCCTTCCTTATCTACCTCAGCATTTGTCTGCCTCCTGCCTCTATCAAGATCAGTGCTTGTTTTGCAGACCCTGCACCTGAATCAGCTGGCACCACCCAGATAGATAAACTGGCTCATCTGATCTGTGGGCCCCCAACCCAGTGCAAGAGGATAGCTTCAACTCTGTATGATTTTATCTCTGACTCGATCAATCGGCACTCCAGACTCACTGTTCCCAACCCAATAAATTTTTCTTAAAAACCCTGATCCCAAATGCTTGGAGAGATTGATTTGAATAATAATAAACTCATCTCTTGTACAGCCGACTATGTGTGAATTACTCTTTATTGCAATTCCCCTGTCTTGATAAATTGGCTCCGTCTAGGCAGCAGGCCTGGTGACATTGGGTAGTGTATTAGTCTGTTCTCACACTTCTATTAAAAAAACTACCTGAGACTGGGTAATTTTTGGAGAAAAGAGGTTTAATTGACTCACAGTTTGGTAGCCTTAACAGGAAACATGACTGGGAGGCTACAGGAAATGTACAATCATAGCAGAAGATGAACGAAAAGCAAGCACCTTTTTCACATAGCGGCAGGTGAGAGAGCAAGCCAAGGGGTGAAGTGCTACACACTTTTAAACCATCAGATCTTGTGAGAACTCACTATCATGACAACAGCAAGGGGGAAATCTGCCCCTATAATCCAGTCACCTCCCACCAGGCCCCTCCTCCAATTCGATATGAGATTTGGGTGGGGACACAAATCCAAACCGTATCAGGTGGTTACATGTAAATCCACCCTAACTCCTCTTTAACTGCCTTGGCATGAAAAGAAAAAAAAATCACTGAAAGTTATAAAATTTTATCAAGCATTGTCAAGAAAGAAAGTGCGTAGATCAGTCAAATCAGTATTTTGATGCCCTGAGCAAGACACTATAGTGGGAAAAGTACATAAAATCCATTTTAAGTTTAGTCATAAAATCCATTATGCATTGTTCTATGCTGAATGAATAACTTTTAGACGGCGATTATTATTTCTACTATTCTATAAGGTCCTTTATCTGGCTCCTTATTTCACCAGTATCATTACGAACTACCTATAATTCCTGTAAACCCAAAATAAAATTCTAAGCTCCCTGCCAACTAACTAGCCCCTTCTCTTGGCCAAGGGCATTCTAAAGTAAACCTGAAATATTAGTTCAGGCCATAATGGGAAAGGGTGGTCAGACATGCCTCATCATACCTTCTTCCCTTTGGAATTCAGGCACAACTGACCAGCATTAACATTAAAACAGAAACCTTAAAACTAACAGAACAGACTCTGTCTTACAATCTATTCTCTCCAAAAGCTGCTATCAGGAGACTTCATCTGCATAACAAGAACCTTCCTCTCCACAACCCCTTATCTTAACCCAGATACTCCCTTTTATTCATTTCAACTCTTTCAACCAACTGCCCATCAGAAAATCTTTGAATCCCCCTAAGACCTGGAACTCCCACCCTCCCCAATTTGAGTTCTCCCAGTTTTCCAGACTGAACCAGTGTACATCTTACATGCATTTACGGATGTCTTATGTCCCCTAAAATGTATAAGGCCAAGCTGTTGCCCAACCACCTAGGGCATATGATGTTGGGACCTCCTGAGTTATATTCAAACAACTCCAAGCTATTGTTTTCCATTACAGTTTCATCACAGCCATGACACATCATTTCAAACTATGTTCCCTAATAGGTTTATCTAGCCATCTTTCCTATAGTTTCAGTTCACTATGTAATTTTGTTTGTATAATAATATATTGCTTCATTATGTCGCAAATTATGAGAAATTACATTAGTCTATCATCCCTCCATCCCCACATTGGTAGATCAGTTTCACTTCAAATCTCTATCGCTAGTTATTCACTGTGTGTGTGATGTGTGCGCGGTTCACACAACTCCTCAAGATGACTTGGGGCATGAATGTCATAGCTATATAAAAGAACTATGAACCGGCCAGGCGCAGTGGCTCACGCCTGTAATCCCAGCACTTTGGGAGGCCGAGAGGGGTAGATCACCTGGGGTCAGGAGTTCGAGACCAGCCTGATCAACATGGAGAAACCCCCGTCTCTACTAAAAATACAAAATTAGCCGGGCGTGGTGGTGCACACCTATAATCTCAGCTACTCAGGAGGCAGAGGCAGGAGAATCGCTTAAATCCGGGAGGTGGAGGTTGTGGTGAGCTGACATTGCGCCACAGCACTCCAGCCTGGCCAACAAGAGTGAAACTCCATCTCCAAAAAAAAAAAATAAAAATAAAAAAAGAACTATTATACCTAAAAAAAAGAACCAATACACCTTTAAGAACTATGAACCAATACACCTTTAGTTCAGAGATAATAATTACCTTGCCACCATACAGTCTGTTAAACAAGCAGGAGGCCATTAGCCTGAGGCTGTCCTAAATAACAAACTGCAAGCTAATTTTGTAACAAATAGCCAGTTTCAACCAATCACAGTCAAGCTTTAACCAATCACAAGCAGCTAACATGCCACCATGCCCAAATACTTTCTGTGTCTGATGTACCCAACTGAATATCTGAACATGGGATTTAAGACTTAGTTTTATAAAATGACTGCCTCTGGGAAGCACACACACAAAAATGAGAAGGGATGAGACGAGGCAATGATGCTTTTAATGCTTTGATACGACCTGATTTTTGAGACTATGTAAACATAAAACTTAAAAAAAATTAGAAAGAATGCTTTATGATTATATTTTTTGGGAGGTAGGATAGGAGTTCCTGAACTAGGCCCCATTTTGCCAGGGTCCTAATCCTTGTTTCATACATTTCTAACCTGCCTTCGCCTCCTGAAGTGAAGTCTTTCTTCCGGTTTTCTTGGTTCATCCTTATCTCTGCTCTTCAAATTTCTAAGAGAGAAGTCAGTCAGTATCAGCATTATCTAGAATTTGCAAGAAATGCACATTCTCAGGTTTCGTCTTGAGATCTACTGAATGAGACAATAGGATTGGGGGGCCAGGAAACTGTGTTATAAGAAGCTCTCCAGATTTTTCTGGTGTAACTTAAAATTTGAGAACTACTGCTATAATGGTTTAACATCTTCTTTTTCTGATTTCTTCCACAAAGCCTACATCCTCTCAATTTCCACACAAACACCTATGAAAGTACACAGCCCATGCAGAAGATACAGTCTGTGTAAAAGAAATACCATAAATACCTGGGGAAAGGGGGCAATTATCATAAACACTATTCTGCTCTCAAATGCCATGAATTTCTAGATGTTTAATAATAAATCTGAAACGTTTTAAGTGGTTAATGAAAAGAAATAGCATGGAAGGGATGTCCCTGAGTCCTTTTCAACAAATAAGAATCACTCTCTTTCTTACCTGCAAGGTAAAACAAAGACATCTATCTTAATGCTAAAAAGATGGGTGTACTTACAATACCACTCACTTTTGACCGCTTTGATTCATGCTCTCTTAATTCTTACAATCAAATAAAACCACAGAAGGCTTTCTGTGGCACATGTTCATAAACACTAATAAATCAAAACAAAGCTTCTAAGGATCATTTTTAAATTGTTTTTTAAAATCAAATATATTTTAAATCAAAACTTTTAAAATCAGATTTACAATAGCCCAGGAAGATGGGGAGAAACCAGCGCAAAAAGGCTGAAAATTGCAAAAACCAGAAAGCCTCTTCTCCTCCAAAGGATCACAACTCCTCGCCAGCAAGGGAAAAACTGGGCAGAGAATGAGTTTGACGAATCAGAAATAGGCTTCAGAGGTGCGTAGTAACAAACTCCTCTGAGCTAAAGAAGCATGTTCTAACCCAATGTAAGGAAGCTAAAAACCTTGAGAAAAGGTTGGATGAATTGCTAACTAGAATAACCAGTTTAGAGAAGACAATAAATGACCTGATGGAATTGAAAAACAGCATGAGAACTTCATGAAGCATACACAAGTATCAATAGCTGAACTGATCAAGCGGAAGAAGGGATATCAGAGATTGAAGATCAACTTAATGAAATAAAGTAAGACAAGATTAGAAAACAAAGAATAAAAAGGAACAAACAAAGCCTCCAATAAATACAGGACTATGTGAAAATACCAAACCTACGTTTGGTGTACTTGAAAGTGATGGCGAGAATGGAACCCAAATTGGAAAACACTCTTCACGATATTATCCAGGAGAACTTCGCCAACCTAGCAAGACAGGTCAACATTCAAATTCAGGAAATACAGAGACCACCACAAAGATATTCGTCAAGAAGAACAACCCCAAGACACATAATTGTCAGATTCACCAAGGTTGAAATGAAGGAAAAAATGTTCAGGGCAGTCAGAGAAAAAGGGAAGCCTATGAGACGAAGAGCAGATCTCTCTGCAGAAATCCTACAAGCCAGAAGAGAGTAGGGGACAATATTCAATATTCTTAAAGAGGCTGGCCCGGGCGCGGTGGCTCACGCCTGTAATCCCAGCACTTTGGGAGGCTAAGGCAGGTGGATCACGAGGTCAGGAGATCGAGACCATCCTGGCTAACACGGTCAAACCCCGTCTCCACTAAAAATACAAAAAAATCAGCTGGGTGTGGTGACGCTTGCTTGTAATCTCACCTACTTGGGAGGCTGAGGCAGGAGAATTCCTTGAACTTGGGAGGTGGAGGTTGCAGTGAGCCGAGATGGTGCTGCCGCGCTCCAGCCTGGGTGACAGAGCAAGACTCTGTCTCCAAAAAAAAAGAAAAAAAAAAAAAGAGGCCTTGCCTTGCACAGTGGCTTATGCCTGTAATCCCAGCACTTTGGGAGGCTGAGGCGGGCGAGGAGATTGAGACCATCTTGGCCAACATGGTGAAACCTCGTCTCCACCAATATTAAAAAAAAAAACAAAAAACAGCCCGCCGTGGTGGCACGTGACTATAATCCCAGCTACTTGGGAGGCTGAGGCAGGGCAATCACTTGAACTTGGGAGGCGGAGGTTGCAGTGACCTGAGATCGTGCCACTGCATTCCAGTCTGGCAACAGAGCAAGACTGTGTCTCAAAAAAAAAGAATTTTCAACCCTGAATTTCATATACAGCCAAACTAAGCTTTGTAAGCAGAGGAGAAATAAAATCCTTACAGACAACCAAATGCTGAGAGATTTTGTCACCACCAGGCCTGCTTTACAAGAGCTCCCAAAGGAAGCACTAAACATGGAAAGGAACAATTGGTACCAGCCATTGAAAAAGCATACCAAATTGTAAAGAACATCAACACTATGAAGAAACCGCATCAACTAATGGGCAAAATAACCAGCTAGCATAATAATGACAGGATCAAATTAACACATAAATATATTAGCCTCAAATGTTAATGGGCTAAATGGCCCAGTTAAAAGACCCAGACTGGCAAATTGGACAAAGAGTCAAGACTCATCAGTCTGTTGTATTCAGGAAATCCATCTCACATGCAAAGACACACATAAGCTTAAAATAAAGGGATGGAGGAATATTTACCAAGGAAATGGAAAGCAAAAAAAAAAAAAAAGCAGGAGTTGCAATCTTAATCTCTTATAAAACAGACTTTAGGCCGGACGCTATGGCTCACGCCTGTTATCCTAGCACACTGGGAGGCCGAGGCAGGCGGATCACGAGGTCAGGAGTTTGAGACCAGCATGGCCAATATGGTGAAACCCTGTCTCTACTAAAAACACGAAAATTAGCCGGGCATGGTGGCGGGCGCCTGTAATCCCAGCTACTGGGGAGGATGAGGCAGGAGAATCGCTTGAAACCAGACGGCTGAGGCTGCAGTGAGCCGAGATTGCACTGCACTAAAAACTTAAAAAAAAAAAAAAGACTTTAAACCAACAAAGGTCAAAAGAGACAAAGAAGGGCATTACATAATGGTAAAGGGATCAATGCAGCAAGAAGAGCTAACTATCTTAAATATAAATGCACTCAATACAGGAGCACCCAAATTCATAAAGCAAGTTCTCAGAGACCTACAAAGAGACTTAGACTCCCACACAATAATAGTGGCAGACCTTAACTCCCCACTGTCAATATTGGACAGATCAATGAACAGAAAATTAACAAGGATATTCAGGACTTGAACTCAGCTCTGCACCAAGAGGATCTAATAAACATCTACAGAACTCTCCACCCCCAAATCAACAGAATATACATTTTTCAGAGCACCTCATCACAATTATTCTAAAATTGACCACATAATTGGAAGTAAAACACTCCTCAGTAAATGCAAAAGAATGGAAATCATAACAGTCTCTCAGACCACAGCACAATCAAATTAGAACTCAGGATTAAGAAACTCACTCAAAACCGCACAACTACACGGAAACTGAACAACTTGCTCCTGGAATGACTACTGGGTAAATAACAAAGTGAAGGCAGAAATAAAGATGTTCTTTGAAACCAATGAGAACGAAGACACAATGTCCCAGAATCACTGGAACACATTTAAAGCAGTGTGTAGAGGGAAATTTATGGCACTAAATGCCCAGAAAAGAAAGCAGGAAAGATCTAAAATTGACACCCAATTATCAAAATTAAAAGAACTAGGGAAGCAACAGCAAACAAATTCGAAAGCTAGCAGAAGACAAGAAATAACTAAGATCAAAGCAGAACTGAAGGAGATAGAGACACAAAAAACCCTTCAAAAAAATCAATGAAGCTAGGAGCTGGTTTTTTGAAAAGATCAACAAAACAGACCACTAGCCAGACTACTAAAGAAGAAAGGATAAAAGAGTCAAATGGGTGCAAAAAAAAAAAAAAAAATGATAAAGGGGATATCACCACTAATACCACAGAAATACCAACTACCATCAGTGAATACTATAAACACCGCTACACAAACTAGAAAATCTAGAAGAAATGGATACATTCCTGGACACATCCACCCTCCCAAGTCTAAACCAGGAAGCAGTCAAATTCCTGAATAGACCAACAACAAGTTCTGAAATTGAGGCAGTTATTAACAGCCTGCCAACCAAAAAATGTCCAGGACCAGAGGGGTTCACAGCCGAATTCTATCAGAGGTACAAAAACGAGCTGGTACCAATGCTTCTGAAACTATTCCAACCAACAGAAGAAGTGGGAATCCTTCCTAACTCATTTTATGAGGCCAGCATCATCCTGACACCAAAACCTGGCAGAGACACAACACAAAAAGAAAATTTCAGGCCAATATCCCTGACGAACATCGATGCAAAACTCCTCAATAAAATACTGGGAAACCAAATCCAGCAGCACATCAAAAAGCTTATTCACCAAGATCAAGTCAGCTTTATACCTGGAATGCAGGGCTGGTTCAACATATGCAAATCAATAAATGGAATCCATCACATAAACAGAAACAATGACAAAAACCGCATGATTATCTCAATAGATGCAAAAAAGGCCTTCGACAAAATTCAACACATCTTCATGCTAAAAACTCTCAATAAACTAGGTATTGATGGAATGTATCTCAAAATAGTAAGAGCTATTTATGACAAACCCACAGCCAATATCATACTGAATGGGCAAAAGCTAGAAGCATTCCCTTCAAAAACCGGCACAAGACAAGGATGCCCTCTCTCACCACTCCCGTTCAACACAGTATTGGAAGTTCTGGCCAGGGCAATCAGGCAAGAGGAAGAAATAAAGGGTATTCAAATAGGAAAAGAGAAAGTCAAATTGTCCCTGTTTGCAGATGAGATGATTGTACATTGAGAAAACCCCATCGTCTCAGCCCAAAATCTCCTTAAGCTGATAAGCAACTTCAGCAAAGTCTCATGACACAGAATCAGTGTGCAAAAATCATAAGCATTCCTATACACCAATAACAGAGAGTCAAATCATGAATGAACTCCCATTCACAACTGCTACAAAGAGAATAAAATACCTAGGAATCCAACTTACAAGGGACGTGAAGGACCTCTTTAAGGAGAACTACAAACCACTGCTCAAAGAAATAAGAGAGGACACAAACAAATAGAAAAGCATTCCATGCTCATAGACAGGAAGAATCAATACCATGAAAATGGCCATACTGCCCAAAGTAATTTATAGATTCAATGCTATCCCCATCAAGCTACCACTGACTTTCTTCACATAATTCGAAAAAACTACTTTAAGCTTCATATGGAACCAAAAAAGAGCCGGTATAGCAAAAACCATCTTAAGCAAAAAGAACAAAGCTGGAGACATCAAACTACCTCACTTCAAACTATACTACAAAGCTACAGCAACCAAAACAGCATGGTACTGGTACCAAAACAGATATATAGACAAATGGAACAGAACAGAGGCCTCAGAAATTACAGTACACATCTACAACCATCTGATCTTTGACAAACTTGACACAAACAAGCAATGGGGAAAAGATTCCCTATTTAATAAATGGTGTTGGAAAAACTAGCTAGCCATATACAGAAAAGTGAAACTGTACCCTTTCCTTACACCTTATACAAAAATCAATTCAAGATGGATTAAAGACTTAAACTAAGGCCTAAAACCATAAAGAATCCTAGAAGAAAACCTGGGCAATACCATTCAGGACATAGGCATAAGCAAGGACTTCATGTTTAAAACACCAAAAGCAATGGCAACAAAAGCCAAGATTGACAAATGGGATCTAATTAAACTAAAGAGCTTCAGGACAGCAAAAGAAACCACCATCAGAGTGAACAGGCAACCTACAGAATAGGAGAAAACTTTTGCAATCTATCCATCTGACAAAGGGCTAATATCCAGAATCTACAAAGAACTTAAACACATTTACAAGAAAAAAACAACCCCATCAAAAAGTGGGCAAAGGATATGAACACATACTTCTCAAAAGAAGACATTTATGCAGCCAACAGACTATGAAAAAATGCTCATCATCACTGGTCATTAGAGACATGCAAATCAAAACCACAATGAGACACCATCTCATGCCAGTTAGAATGACAATCATTAAAAAGTCAGGAAACAACAGATGCTGGAGAGGATGTGTGGAGAAATAAATAGGAACGTTTTTACACTGTTGGTGGGAGTGTAAATTAGTTCAACCATTCTGGAAGACAGTGTAGCAACTCCTCAAGGATCTAGAACTAGAAATACCATTTGACTCAGCAATCCCATTACTGGGTACATACCCAAAGGATGATAAATCATGCTACTATAAGGGCACATGCACATGTATGTTTACTGCAGCACTATTCACAATAGCAAAGACTTGGAACCAACCAAAATGTCTATTGATGATACACTGGATAAAGAAAATGTGGCACATACACACCATGGAATACTATGCAGCCATAAAAAAGGGTAAGTTTATGTCCTTTGCAGGGTCATGGATGAAGCTGGAAACTGTCATTCTCAGCAAACTATCGCAAGAACAGAAAACCAAACACCGCATATTCTCACTCATAAGTGGGAACTGAACAAGGAGAACACACGGACACAGGAAGGGGAACATCACACACTGGGACCTGTTGCGGGGTGGGGGTTTAGGGGAGGGATAGCATTAGGAGAAATACCTAATGTAGGTGACGGGCTGATGGGTGCAGTAAACCACCATGGCACGTGTATACCTATGTAACAAAACTGCACATTCTGCACATGTACCCCAGAACTTAAAGTATAATTAAATAAATAAGTAAATAAGAAACTAGCAGAGAAACTTACTGTTATAATCATTCTTCATGTAATCCCAACCAAACAGCAGCTAATTGTGAAGTCAAGTCCCATAGACTACATAGATGCTCGCTGACTTATGATGGGGTAGTGTCCTGACAAATCCGTTGTAAGGTAAAAATACCATTAGTGGAAAATAATTTAATACACTTCACCTACCCAAGATCATAGCTTAGCCTATGCTACCTTAAACATACTCAGAACACTCACATTAGCCTACAGACAGGCAAAATAACACTGGCAACACAGTATACTGTGTTGTAGAGTACTGTGTGGTACAGTAGAGTACTGTGACTGAGTGGCTGAGTGGGACCCAGCCACTGCCCAGCATCACAAGAGGCTATCGCACTGTGTATCACTAGCCTAGGAAAACATCACAATGCAAAGCACAGTTTCTACTAAATGTGTTTCACTTTTGCACCCCTGTAAAAGTAAAAATATCTTAAGTCCAACCATCGTTAAGTGGGGGACCATCTGTCCTTTTTTTTAAAAGAGATGACAAAGAAACTGAAACAAGCAGAAATTAATGTTTGTTTATACTAATTTCCAAAAATAATTTTCCTACTTAAAAAAGAAAGAAAAAGAGAAGTCTTATTGCACCTACACTGACTGTTCTCCAAAGCTCAGACTTCAGCAACCATTTGTTATTCCTTCCACAAATACTCTATGTTCCAGAGCTTCAGCATTGCCAAATTCAAAACCTAATCTCAAGTCTGACCACCTCTGCCTTTCACCACAGTCACATATTTACAACTGCCTACAGCGCATCTCCATTTGGACACTTTTCCATTGGTCTATTCTTAACAAATCCTTGTCATTATCTTTCCTTTCCTAATGTCATCGGGATACTACCATCCTCAGACAAAAATCATAGAAATCAGACGGCAGCAAATATGACAGAGTAGAGAACGCCAATGGTCTAACCTTCCAAAAAGCAACAAATAAACTGGCAAAAATTGTCAGATTTAACTTTCTCAAAACTCCAGAAACTAATGGAAAGCTTACAGCAACCAGGTAAATGTTTAGCCAAGAAAAGAACTAAATCTCAGTAGGATAGTTTTGTGGCTTTTTAACTCACTCTTATCTACTTCCATGTTCCCCAGATGAGCAGTGCCATTGAAGACATCAGTCCATACTCCTGGTAGACATACTCAGTACCAGAGGGAACTGAATAGGCCTTATTCCTTAATAAAAATTTTTAAAAATGGGGTTGTTATGACTTATTTGATGATTTCCTGGAGGAACAGCTCAAAGGGCCTGGCAGTGGCCTTGAAGACATCAGCCCATACTCCTGGTAGACATACTCAGTACCAGAGGGAACTGAATAGGCCTTATTCTTTAATAAAAAGAAAAAAAAAATGGGGTTGTTTGTTATGACTTATTTGGTGATTTCCTGGAGGAACAGCTCAAAGGGACTGCCTTTCTCCTGCTTGACTCAGAACTCTCCCAGGGCTGAGGGGGCTATTTGGGAAACTTCAACAAAAATATGTAAGGCAAATACATTAGTCAGTGCTGCCTGGGGCAAGGGTCATTGGTGGAAAACAACAGACTAACCAAAAGATCTGGGAGGAAAGCTGGTGAATAAGATGCTCTGGCAAATAAGGGCTTTGAAAACCACCCACATATTTCTGGAAATCTAAAAAGTCATACACATGGCTACATGAATAAAATGTTAAGGAAGTTTGGATTCTAGCATCACTGCTTAGAGGAGATTCCCCCCAGGAGAGCTGCCTCAACAGGAACATCTACAAACTATGTTTTAAGAACAAGACATACATTTTTATCATATTAAGCCACTAAGACTTTGGAATTATTTGTTATAGAAGCTGCCACTAATTACTTGAATAATACAGACTTGAAGCAATCTAAAAGACGTGTATGCCATTTTGCTGGAAAATAATAGAGAACTTATTTAAAGAAAAATGCGTAACTTTATACTATGTTCTGTTCAATTAGGATCTCAGCAAGTATACTTTCCTTATATCATTGAATTGCTAACAACAGTAAACAGAAAAAAGAAAAAAAGCAGGTTGTTTACATATGTGTATATATTTTTCAATAATTTACTTTGAGCCTTACACTGTAACAATTTTAAAGCTGCACGAATCAAATTTTTATAAGTTGACGTATTTTAAATTAATTACAGAATGAAACAGTTTATTCCTAAGAAGTCTGCTAAAGTTAAAAATCTCCTATTAGTCCTATTTTATCACAGTTTAAGGCCACATTCTATACACTGGGTTTCTTATAGTGATCATGGTCTATATTATTTTTTAATCATTTTTTTCCAATGACATTGGTCATGCATATTTCCATTTCAAAGAATTACTCAAAAACATGGGGAAACTCGCTGGGTGCAGTGGCTCACATCTGTAATCCCAGCACTTTGAGAGGCTGAGGCGGGTAGATCACCTGAGGTCAGTCTGAGACTAGCTTGGCCAACATGGTGAAACCCCATCTCTATTAAAAATACAAAAATTAGCCAGGCGTGGTGGCAGGTGCCTGTAATCCTAGCTACTCAGGAGGCTGGGGCATGAGAATCGCTTGAACCCGGGAGACAGAGATAGCAGTGAGCCAAGATTGCGCCACTGCACTCCAGCCTGGGCAACAGAGTGAGACTTTGTCTCAAAAAAACAAACAAACAAACAAAAAACATGGGGAAACTAAGATGTTTATAGGATCAGAAGAAATGGAAATATTAAACAACAACAAAAAAGGTTCATGGGTAAAAGCTTTTATATTCTATATTCGTGGAAATAAAACTGTTAGCCTGCTAAAAGTGCTCTCTCAATTAACCTAGCCCCCAAAAGAAAATTTTAAGACAAGTAACCTAGCAATGATTGTATTTCTATAAGGATTCCCAGGGTTCTGACTAACTACAAGGTCAGAACCCCAATATACAACCCATCTTTTTTGTCAGGAAATAGAAGGGAACTGTCATAGCAAGGATACCACATACAGAAGTCTAACTTGAAAAAGTCTAGAGAATGTAAAAACAATCAACTTAGGAAGCTAGTAAAATGATGACTTTTGAAATTCTTTTAGTTCTCTACTAGACAATTAGTGTCCAGAGTCAATTGTCAGTATCCCAGGGATAACGATTACACACAGCAAGGCAATCCACTAGGGTAAGGGGAAAAATAATAGAATTCCTATTTAAAATTTCTGGTTAGAAAACCAAACACTGAATGTTCTCACTTAAAAGTGGGAGGTGAATAATGAGAACACATGGACACAGGGAGGGGCCTGTCGGGGGGTGGGGGGCTGGGGGAGGGATGGCATTAAGAGAAATACCTAATGTAAATGATGAGTTGATGGGTGCAACAAATCAACATGGCACATGTATACCTATGTAACAAACCTGCATGTTGTGCGCATGTACTCCAGAACTTAAAGTATAATTTTAAAAAAATTCACTCCAAAATATATGTATATATAAAAAAAATTTAAAAAGAGGAATTTCTTTTTATTAATATTTATAGATTATCTTTAACATCCTTATGACTGTGTAACATACCGTCTAGGTCATGTAGAATACATGCAATAAATGATATGAGGGAAGAACAGAAGTTCTCCTACTCCCCTGCACTGAAGAAAACTCCACCTATACCCCTGTATTTGCTTTTGATGTATGGTATTTATATGTGCTACAGTTTGATATGTCAGTTAAATGGATTTAAATTTATATTATCTAGTTTAATTAAACTGATCCCTAAAATGCACAGATAACTTCAAAAGATGCCCATAAGAAATGTTCTAAGACAATATTAATAATGCAAGCACAAGCAAAAGAAGAAAACAGTGGAGAATACTTTTCCAACTATTAGTGCAAGCTCATCAGCCACATTAATGAGGTAAAAACAATGGCAATAATGTACACCTGACATGGTGGGAATGGCACTTTACCTCTATGGTTTTCCTCCCAACAACTCATAACCCCAATTTTTTCATGAGTAAGACATTAGACAAATCCCAATTGAGGGACATTCTACAAAATACTATGTGTACCTTCAAAACTGTCAAGGTCATCAAAAACAGGGAAAGACTGAGAAACTGTCACTGCCTAGAGGGCTAAAGTGACATGACAACTAAATATAATGTGATCTCCTGGGTGGAATCCGGGAACAGAAAAAGGTCATTAGGCTAATGACCTAAGTTAATGTGAATAAAAGACTAAATGTGAACAAGAATGGACTTTAGTTAGTAATAATGTGTCAATATTAGTTCATTAGTTATGACAAATGTACCATACTTTTTTAAAAAGTGGCAATATAATTAAGTCTAAAAACAACCTAAAATTTTCAAAAATATCAAGAAGATTACTTGGAATGCAAATTGATATCTACTGTTATTAATGAATACTTCCCACTAGGTAATGTATCATGCTTCAGATATCAGCTAATGATAAGACAGTTCAGAATTTAAAATATATATACACATGATTAATATATGCTCCAAAAGTTTAGAGACTACAATTCTAGAAAATAAGTAGTCACCATATAAATAACTAGATGTGATACTACTGTGTCCATATATCCCCAGTTACTTATTGTATATACACTAAATATCAAGTGCTAGGGATATAAAGATTATCTCACAATTTCTGATTTAAAGCAGCTTATAATTTAGTGGAAAAACACACAAGTAATAAGGCAGTTAATCACCACACAATATAATGAAGAGCAGCAAGTGCATAATAACTGCCACAAATAGAAATGAACAGAGTTCAATAGGAGCACTTCGGCTGAGAAATGAGGCATGAGGCAGAAAAGGTTTCCAGGAAAATGTGCCATCTAAGCTGAATCTAAAAGGATAAGAAGTTGGCCAAGCTAAATCAAAGGAAGGTGTTCAAGAAACAAGGACCAGTAGGCACAGGAGTCCAGAGCTACACTGTCCAATAGAGAAGCCACAAACCAAGATGACTACTGAGCACTTGAAACATGATTACTGAGACTGAACGAGGAACTCAATTCTTGATTTGATTTCATTTTAATTTAAATTTAAATTTTAAAACCGAAGCAATTCAGCACAGAAAATATATTAATGCTCCCCAAACTGACCTCTATAGTTTAATTCAATTCCAATCAAAATCCCAGATATGTTTTTTGTAGATAAAGACAAGCTTATTATAAAATATATAGTGGAAAATAAAGGTTCTAATATAGCCAAAACAATTCTGAAATAGATGAATTAAGTGAAAAGAGTAACTTTGATGTTAAGGATTAATGTATTGCCATAGGAAACAAGACAGTGTGACAGCTAATAGACATGGAATAGAAAGAAAACACTAGGCTGACAAATATGCCTAACTGATTTTTTACTAAGGTACCCAAGTAATTAAATGCAGGAGAAATAGTCTTTTAACAAATTATGCTGAAGCAACTGGATATCCCTAAGCAAAACTAAATAAGTAAGTAAACCTTGACCTAAAACTTCGAATCATATGGAAAAGTTAATTCAAAATAGATCATGGGCTTAAATGTAAAACATAAAATTATCAAAAATAAAAACAAAACAGGAGCAAATCTTCAGGACCTAGAAGTAGGTAAAGAGTTCTTATACTTGACACCACAAGAATAACCCCAAAAAGGAAAAAATGATAAATTGGGTTTCATCAAAATTTAAAACTTCTGCTCCGAAAAACACTTAAAAGGATAAAAACAAAAAACAAAAAAACAAAAAAACAAAAAAACAAAAAAAGCTACAGACTAGGAGAAAATATTTGCAAACCACATAAATGACAAAGGGCTAGTATTTAAAATGTATCAAAAATTCTCAAAATAGGAAAAAGAAAAAATCTAATTGGAAAATGGGCAAAATGAGCAGACATTTCACCAAAGACAATATAAAGGTGAAAAACAAGCAGCACAAAATGTTCATCATCAACTGTAGTCATTAGTGTCAGGCCTCTTTACCCAAGCTAAGCCATCATATCCCCTGTGACCTGCATGTATACATCCGGATGGCCTGAAGCAACTGAAGATTCACAAAAGAAGTGAAAATAGCCTTAACTGATGACAATCCACCATTGTGATTTTTCTGCCCCACCTTAACTCATCAATGTACTTTGTAATCTCCCCCACCCTTAAGAAGGTTCTTTGTAATTCTCCCCACCCTTGAAAATGTACTTTGTGAGATCACGCCCTGCCTGCAAAACTTTGCTCCTAACTCCACTGCCTATCCCAAAACCTATAAGAACTAATGATAATCCCACCACCCTTTGCTGACTCTTTTCGGACTCAGTCTGGCAGCACCCAGGTGAAATAAACAGCCTTGTTGCTCACACAAAGCCTGTTTGGCGGTCTCTTCACATGGACTTGCGTGACAATTGGTGCCGAACACCCAGGTCAGAGGGACTCCTTCGGGAGACAAGTCTGCTGTCCTCACCCTCATTCCGTGAAGAGATCCACCTACGACCTCAGGTTCTCAGACCCACCAGCCCAAGGAACGTCGCACCAATTTCAAATCGTGTAAGCGGTCTTTTCACTCTCTTCTCCAGCCTCTCTCGCTACCTGTCAATCTCCCTGTCCTTCCAATTCCTGTTCTTTTTCCTCTCTAGTAGAGACAAAGGAGACACAGTTTATCTGTGGACCCAAAACTCCGGCGCCGGTCACGAACTCTGGAAGACAGTCTTCCCTCGGTGTTTAATCACTGCGGGGATGCCTGCCTGATTATTCACCCACATTCCACCAGTGCCTGATCACCACAGGGTGCCTGCCTTGGTCATTCACCCACATTCCCTTGGTGGCAAGTCAATTGTGGGGACACCTGCTTTGGATGCTCCCCACCCCCTTCTCCGTGTCTCTACCCTTTTCTTTAAACTTGCTTCCTTTACTATGAGCAACCTTCCACCCTCCATTCCTCCTTCTCCCTTAGCCTGTGTTCTCAAGAACTTAAAACCTCAACTCTCGCCTGACCTAAAATCTAAGCATCTGATTTTCTTCTGCAACACTGCTTGGCCCCAATACAAACTCCACAATGGGTCTAAATGGCCAGAAAATGGAACTTTTGATTTCTCCATCTGAAAGAAATCAGACACATTCCTCAGCCCCGGGCTCAACACAAAGCACATTCCTCAGCCCCGGGCTCAACACAAACAGGCCCAGTACAAACACATCCCACCATGTATCTCTCAATTTCCTGAGCCCAGTACAAACACATCCCACCATATATCTCTCAATTTCCTGAGCCCAGTACAAACACCACCTGGAAAAGTCCCCGATAAGGACACGGCCGTTTGTGGTTTTACTGAAAGTGCGGGAACCAATAGAAAACTGCTAAATGTATAACTTAAAATGTAAACCAATTGTAATGCTGTAACCAAAAGAATTCCTTTGTTCCTCTGTAACCTTACTATCCTATTTACCTCGGGCTATAAAAAGCAAGCACTCGCATTGTTCGGGGCCCTCTTGTATGCTGTGGAAGGGAGGTACGAAGTTCGAACTTGCAGTAAAAGATCCTTGCCGCTTGGCTTTGACTCTGGACTCTGGTGGTCTTCTTTGGGGAACAAACGGTCTGGGCATAACACATCCTAACAGACCTAGATAATTTTTGCTGAAAATGGGCAAATGGTCTGAGGTGACTTATGTCCAGGCATTTTTCACACTTCATTCCCTCCCTAGTATCTGTTCCCAAGGTGACTCATCCCACATCCTCCTCCTTTCCCTCCTGCCTGTCCCTTCGGTCCCAACCCCAAGTGTTGCTGAGTCTTGTGAGTTTTCCTTTTCTACTGACCCATCTGACCTCTCACCTCCTCCCCAGACTGCTCCTCCTCAGGTTGCTCCCCGCCAGGCTGTATGTATCAGGCTCCAACTCTTCAGCCTCTGCTCCCTCACCCTGTAACCCTTCTATTACCTCCCCTCCCCACACCTGGTCTGGTTTACAGTTTCGTTCTGCGACTAGCTCTCCCCCACCTGCCCAACAATTTCCTCTTACAGAGAGGTGGCTGCAGCTGAAGGCACAGTCAGGGTACACATGCCTTTTTCTCTAACAGACCTTTCCCAAATCAGCCAGCGTTGGGCTGTTTCTCATCAGACCCCACTAAATATATACAGGAATTCCAATATCTAACTCTGTCCTACAATTTTACCTGGAGTGACTTAAAGGTCATGCTAACTTCTATCCTCTTCCCAGATGAACGGGAAAGAGTTTCCTCTAGCCCAATCTCACACTGGTAACCGCCGGCTTCATAAGCTAGACCTCCAGGAAAGCATTAGAGCAGTTCCCCGAGAAGATCCCCAATGGAACTATCAGGCAGATTCCACAGGTATAGCTAGGCGAGATTACATGGTTTCCTGCCTAGTTGAAGGGCTTAAAAAGGCAGCTTACAAAGCTTAAACTACCTAAGGTAAAGATGAAAACCCAGCCCAGTTCATGGCCCGCTTAGCAGCAACCCTTAAGACACTTTACCACCCTAGACCCAGAGGGGCCAGAAGGCCGCCTTATTCGTAATATGCATTTTATCAGCCAGTCAGCTCCTGATATTATAAAAAAAGCTTCAAAAATTGGAATCCGGCCCTCAAACCCCAAAACAGGAATTAGTCAACCTCGCCTTCAAGGTGTACAATAATATAGAGGAGGTAGGCAGACACCATTGCATTTCTGAGTTACAGCTACTTGCCTCTGCTGTAAGACAACCCACAACGATGTCTCCCCTCCACTGTAAGACAACCCACAACCATGTCTCCAGCATACAAGAACTTCAGAACATCCAAGCCACAGCTCCCAGGGGCTCCTTCAAAATATCGTCATGGACCTTGCTTCAAATGCCAAAAGCCTGGCCACTGGGCCTCAGAATGCCTGCAGCCCGGGATTCCTCCTAAGCCGTGCCTCATCTGTGCGGGCCCCTACTGGAGGTCAGACTATCCAACTCACATTGCCACTGCTCCTAAAGCCCCTGGATCCCCAACCCAACATTCCTTGGCCAACTCCTTCCCAGATCTCCTCGGCTTAGCAGCTGAAGACTGATGCTGCCCGATTGCCTTGGAAGCCCCCTGGACCATCACGGACACCGAGATTCGGGTCACTCTTACGGTAGAAGGTAAGTCCGTCCCCTGTTCAATCGATATGGGGGCTACCCACTCCACATGACCTTCTTTTCAAGGGCCTGTTTCCCTTGCCCCCATAACTGTTGTGGGTATTGATAGCCAAGCTTCAAAACCCGTTAAAACTACCCCACTCAGGTGCCAACGAGGACAATATTCTTTTATGCACTCTTTTTTAGTTATCCCCTCCTGCCCAGTTCCCTTATTAGGCTGAGACATTTTAACCAAATTATCTGCTTCCCTGATTATTCCTGGACTACAGCCACATCTCATTGCCACCCTTCTTCCCAACCCAAAGCCTCCTTTGCATCTTCCTCTCGTATCCCCCCACCTTAACCCACAAGTATGGGACACCTCCACTCCCTCCCTGGCAACCAATCACATGCCCATTACTATCCCATTAAAACCTAATCACCCTTACCCTGCTCAACACCAGTATCCCATCCCACAACAGGCTTTAAGGGGATTAAAGCCTGTTATCACTCACCTGCTACAGCATGGGCTTCTAAAACCTATAAATTCTTGTTGCAATTCTCCCATTTTACCTGTTCAAAAACTGGACAAGTCTTACAGGTTAGTTCAGGATCTGTGTCTTATCAACCAAATTGTTTTGCCTATCCCCCCTGTGGTGCCCAACCCGTACACTCTTTTGTCCTCAATACCTTCCTCCACAACTCACTATTCTATTCTTGATCTTAAAGATGCTTTTTTTCACTATTCCCCTACACCCCTCATCCCAGTCTCTCTTTGCTTTTACCTGGACTGACCCTGACACCCATGAGTCCCAGTAGCTTACCTGGGCTGTACTGCTGCAAGGTTTCAGGGACAGCCCTCATTACTTCAGCCAAGCTCTTTCTCATGATTTACTTTCTTTCCACCCCTCTGCTTGTCACCTTATTCAATATATTGATGACCTTCTACTTTGTAGCCCCTCCTTTGAATCTTCTCAACAAGACACCCTCCTGCTGCTTCAACATTTATTCTCCAATGGATATTGGTTATCCCCCTCCAAAGCTCAAATTTCTTCTCCATCCGTTACCTACCTCAGCATAATTCTTCATAAAAACACACGTGCTCTCCCTGCCAATCGTGTCCGACTGATCTCTCAAACCCCAACCCCTTCTACAAAACAACTCCTTTCCTTCCTAGGCATGGTTGGACACTTTTGCCTTCGGATACTTGGTTTTGCCATCCTAACAAAACCATTATATAAACTCACAAAAGGAAATCTAGCTGACCCTATAGATCCTAAATCCTTTCCCCACTCCTCTTTCTGTTCCTTGAAGACAGCTTTAGCGACTGCTCCCACACTAGCTCTCCCTAAGTCATCCCAACCCTTTTCATTACACACAGCCTAAGTGCAGGGTCATGCAGTAGCAATTCTTACACAAAGACCGGGACCGTGCCCTGTAGCCTTTTTGTCCAAACAACTTGACCTTACTATTTTAGGTTGGCCATCATGTCTCCATGTGGCGGCTGCCGCCGCCCTGATACTTTTAGAGGCCTTCAAAATCACAAACTATGCTCAACTCACTCTCTACAGTTTTCAAAACTTCCAAAATCTATTTTCTTCCTCACACCTGACACAAATGCTTTCTGCTCCCCAGCTCCTTCAGCTGTACTCACTCTTTATTGAGTCTCCCACAGTTACCATTGTTCCTGGCCCAGACTTCAATCCGTCCTCCCACATTATTCCTGATACCACACCTGACCCCCATGACTGTATCTCTCTGACACACCTGCATTCACTCCATTTCCCCATACTTCCTTCTTTCCTGTTCCTCACCCTGATCACACCTGGTTTATTGATGGCAGTTCCACCAGGCCTAATCGCCATACACCAGCAAAGGCAGGCTGTGCTATAGTATCTTCCGCATTTATCATTGAGGCTACCGCTCTGCCCCGCCCCCCCCACTACCTTTCAGCAAGCCAAACTCATTGCCTTAAGCCCTCACTCTTGCAAAGAAATTACACGTCAATATTTATGCTGACTCTAAATATGCCTTCCATATCCTGTACCACCATGCTGTTATACGGGCTGAAAGAGCTTTCCTCACTACGCAAGGTCCTCCATCATTAATGCCTCTTTAATAAAAACTCTTCTCAAGGCTGTTTTACTTCCAAAGGAAGCTGGATCATACACTGCAAGGGTCACCAAAAGGCATCAGATCCCATCGCTCAGGGCAACGCTTATGCTGCATGCTAGCATTCCAACTTCTGTCCCTCATGGCCAGTTTTTCTCCTTATCATTGGTCACTCCCAGCTACTCTCCCACTGAAACTTCCACCTATCAATCTCTTCCCACACAAGGCAAATGGTTCTTGGACAAGGAAAATATCTCCTTTCAGCCTCACAGGCCCATTCTATTCTATCCTCATTTCATAACCTCTCATTTCCTTTCCATTGTGGAAATCTATCCTCAAGGAAATCACTTCTCAGTGTTCCATTTGCTATTCTACTACTCCTCAGGGATTGTTCAGGCCCCCTCCCTTCCCTACACATCAAGCTCAGGAATTTGCCCCTGCCCAGGACTGGCAAATTGACTTTACTCAGATGCCCTGAGTCAGGAAACTAAAATACCTCTTGGCCTGGGTAGACACTTTCATTGGATGGGTAGAGGCCTTTCCCACAGGGTCTGAGAAGGCCACTGTGGTCATTTCTTCTCTTTTGTCAGATATAATTCCTTGGTTTGGCCTTCCCACCTCTATATAGTCCGATAACGGACCGGCCTTTATTAGTCAAATCACCCAAGCAGCTTCTTAGGCTCTTGGCATTCAGTGAAACCTTCATTCCGCTTACCATCCTGAATCTTCAGGGAAGGTAGAACGGACTAATGGTCTTTTAAAGACACACCTCACCAAGCTCAGCCTCCAACTTAAAAAGAACTGGACAGTATTTTTACCTCTTACCCTTCTCAGAATTAGAGCCTGTCCTCAAGATGCTACAGGTTACAGTCCATTTGAACTTTTATATGGATGCACTTTCTTACTTAGCCCCAGCCTCATCCCAGACACCAGCCCTCTAGGTGACTATCTTCCAGTCCTCCAGCAAGCTAGACAGGAAATTTGCCAGGCTGCTAATCTTCTCTTGCCCACTCCAGATGCCCAGCCATATGAAGACACCCTGGCTAGACGATCAGTTCTTGTTAAGAATCTGACCCCTCGGCCGGGAGCAGTGGCTCACGCCTATAATCCCAGCACTTTGGGAGGCTGAGGCGGGCAGATCACATGGTCAGGAGATCGAGATCATCCTGGCTGACACAGTGAAACCCCGTCTCTACTAAAAATAAAAAAAAATTAGCCGGGCGTGGTGGCGGGCGCCTCTAGTCCCAGCTACTCGGGAGACTGAGGCAGGAGAATGGCATGAAACCAGGAGGCAGAGCTTGCAGTGAGCCGAGATTGTGCCACTGCACTCCAGCCTGGGCAACAGAGCGAGACTCCGTCTCAAAAAAAAAAAAAAAAAAGAATCTGACCCCTTAAACTCTACAACCTAGATGGAATGGACCCTACTTAATCATCTATAGTACCCCAACCGCCATCCGCCTACAAGACCCTCCCCACTGACTTCGCTGTTCCAGAAAAAAGCTGTGTCCATCAAACAGCCAGCCTGATATTTCCTCTTCCTCCTGGAAGTCTCAAGTACTCTCCCCTACTTCCCTTAAACTCACTCGCATTTCTGAAGAACAATAATAACCCTTACGAGCCTAATATATCTTTTCATTCTATTAGGTCTATCCATCCTTGCCCTACTCGTTGCAACAGGGCTTTATGCAGTCACCCCCACTACTTGGACTGCGCCCCAAAAACTTGTCATCCCTACCATATTCTGTCTAGTCATACTCCTATTCACCATTCTCAACTACTCATAAATGACCTGCTCTTGTTTACATTGCCGGTTTACATTGTTTCTCCAAGTCATCACAGCTGATGTCTCCTGGCTATCCCCTAACTGCCACTCTTGACTCCCTCTTGGAGTGGACAGATGATCTTTGCTGACAGGGCACCCTCCGATACTTCCACCCTGATGAAGTTCTATTGTTTACTTTTACACTCACTCTTAATCTCATTCCCATTCTTATGCCACTCTCTACCGCTCCCTAGTTACCTCCAGCATACTGTCAATCTCACCCACTCTCTTCTCACTGCCTCCAATCCTTCTCTAGCAAAGAACTGTTGGCTATGTGTTTCCCTTTCTTCCTGCTCTTACACAGCCATCCCCGCTCTACAGGCCAACTGGGCTACCTCTCCCATCTCCCTGCACCTCAGAACCTCCTTTAATAGCCCTCGTCTTTACCCACCTGAGGAACCTCTGTTACTCTCTAGACAAATTTGGTGAGAACTCCCCAGACATTTCACACCAACAAGCTGCCACACTTCTCCGCATCTATTTATGGCACCTTTCTCCTTATGTCAATTCCACCCCACCCCCCATATTTGGACCCCTAACCACACAAACAGCTATCCCTGTTGCCGCTCCTTTACGCATCCCCCGACAACAGCCTACTGGAATCTCACACATGGTAAACCTTTAGGCAACCTTCCACTGTCCAAATGTTCCTTTACTCTTTATCTCCAGAACCCAGCCACACACATGACCAAACAGATGAGAACATTCCAACTTCGTGTTACTGATAAGCCCTCTATCATTACTGACAAACTAAAAAACACTGACAGTCAGTATTGTTTAGGAAGACACCTACCCTGCATCTCACTCCATCCTTGGCTACCCTCCTCCTGCTCATCTGAATCTCCTCCTAGCCCCTCTTCTTGCTTGCTTATACCCAGCCCCATGAATAGCAGTGCAAGGTTACTTGTAGACACTACACGCTTTCTCATACACCATGAAAGACGAATCCCTCCCACTATGCACTTGCACCATCAATCTCCATCACAACCTCTAATGGCTGCTGCCCTTGCTGGATCTCTAGGATTTTGGGTGCAGGATTCCTCTTTCAGTACACCCTCTCACCTTTTCACTTTACATTTCCAGTTCTGCCTGATACAAGGTCTCTTCTTTTTATGTGTCTCTTCCACTTACATGTGCCTACCTGCCAACTGGATGGGCACATGTACTCTAGTCTTCCTTACCCCCCAAATCCAGTTTGCAGATGGGAATGAACAACTGCCTGTCCCCCTCATGACACCAACATGACAAATAAAAGAGTCATCCCACCAATCCCTTTACTTGTGGGTCTAGGACTTTCTGCCTCCACTATTGCACTTGGAACTGGAATAGCAGGCATCTCAACCTCTGTCACAACATTCCGCAGCCTAATGACTTCTCTGCTAGCATTACAGACATATCACAAACTTTATCTGTTCTCCAAGTCCAGGTTGACTCTTTAGCTGCAGTTGTCTTCCAGAACCACTGAGACCTCAATTTACTCACTGCTGAAAAAGGAGGACTCTGTATATTTTTAAATGAAGAGTGCTGTTTTTACCTAAATTAATCTGGCCTGGTATATGACAACATAAAAAAACTCAAGGATAGAACCCAAAAACTCGCCATCCAAGCAAAAAATAACGTTGAACACCCTTGGACACTCTCTAATTGGATGTCCTGGGTACTCCTAATTCTTAGTTCTTTAATCCCTATTTTTCTCCCTCTTTTATTCAGACCTTGTGTCTTTCACTTAGTTTCTCAATTCATATAAAATCATATCCAGGCCATCACCAATAATTCTATATGACAAATGCTCCTTCTAACAACCACACAATATCACCCGTTACCCCGAAATCTTTCTTCAGTTGAATCTCTCCCATTGTAGGTTACCACACTGCCCCTAATCCCACTCGAAGCAGCCCTGAGAAACATTGCCCATTATCTCTCCATATCACCCCCAAAATTTTTTGCTGCTCTAATACTTCACCACTATTTTGTTTTGCTTTTCTTTTTCGTGTTTTTTTTTTTAACAAGAGTCTCGCTGTGTCACCCGGGCTGGAGTGCAGTGGCGTGATTTCAGCTCACTGCAAGCTCCGCCTCCCAGGTTCACGCCATTCTCCTGCCTCAGCCTCCCGAGTAGCTGGGACTACAGGCACCCGCCACCACGCCTGGCTAATTTTTTTGTGTTTTTAGTAGAGATGGGGTTTCATCGTGTTAGCCAGGATGGTCTTGATCTCCTGACCTTGTGATCTGCCTGCCTCAGCCTCCCAAAGTGCTGGGATTACAGGCGTGAGACACCGCGCCTAACTTGCTTTTCTTATTAAGAAGACAGGAATGTCAGGCCTCTGAGCCCAAGCTAAACCATCATATCCCCTGTGACCTGCAATATCCAGATGGCCTGAAGCAACTGAAGATTCACAAAAGAAGTGAAAATAGACTTAACTGATGACAGTCCACCATTGTGATTTGTTTCTGCCCCACCGTAACTGATCAATGTACTTTGTAATCTCCCCCACCCTTAAGAAGGTTCTTTGTAATTCTCCCCACCCTTGAGAATGTACTTTGTGAGATCCACCCTCTGCCCACAAAACATTGCTCCTAACTCCACCGCCTATCCCAAAACCTGTAAGAACTAATGATAATCCCACTACCCTTTGCTGACTCTCTTTTCAGACTCAGCCTGCCTGCACCCAGGTGAAATAAACAGCCATGTTGCTCACACAAAGCCTTTTTGGTGGTCTCTTCACACAGACACACGTGACAATTAGGAAAATGAGAATTAAAACACAATGAGATATCACTATACACCTTAACTAAAACAGCCAACATCCAAAACACTGAAACCACCAAAACGCTGGCAAGGATATGCTATAGAAACTCTCATTCACTGCTGGTGGAAATGTAAAACGGTACAGCCACTTTGGAAGACACTTTACAATTTCTTACAAAACTAAACATACTCTTACCGTATGATCCAGCAATTGCATTCCTTGGTATTTATCCAAAGAAGTTGGAAAATTATGTATACTAAAAAACCTGCAAACAGATGTTTACTGAAGCTTCATTCATAATTGACAAAACTTGGAAGCAACCAGGATATCCTCCAGTAGGTAGATGGACAAACTGTAGTACATCCAGACAATGAAATATTAATCAGAGCTAAAAAGAAATGATCAAGCCATGAAAAGACTTGTAGGAAACTTAAATGCATATTACCAAATAAAAGCAGCCAAGAAGCCAATTTGAAAAGGCTACATTCTGTATGATTCCAACATGTAACATGTCAGAAAAGGCAAAACTAGGGCAAGAGAACACAGATCAGTGGAGAAACCACCTTTGCAAAAATTATAAGAAAGAAAATTATGACAGTGAAAGAGACATGACCTAACCAACTCCATCTTGCCTTTAACACCCAAACTGCCCTTGTTCGTTCCTGGGTGTAGTAGGTCTAGCTAACTTTTGGAGGAATTTACACTTTAACTTTGAAACAAAGACAATAACAGTCTCTCCCCAAAACAAACACCCTCCTTGCTTGGAGACTAGATCACCTTTGTAAAAGTAACAAATTTGCCACAAAATTAGCAATAATGGCTCAGGGCCAGAAGCAGTGGTTCATGCCTGTAATCCCAGCACTCTGGGAGGCCATTGTGGGCAGATCGCTTGAGGTCAGGAGTTCAAGACTGCCCAACATGGCAAAACCCTGTCTCTACTAAACCAAAATGCCTACAAAAATTTGCTGGGCATTGTGGCACACATCTGTAGTCCCAGCTACTCAGGAGGCTGAGGCACGAGGATTGCGTGAACCTGGGAGACAGGGGTTGCAGTGACCTGATACTGTGCCATTGCATCGCAGCCTGGGTGACAGAGCAAGACTTCATCTCAAAATAAATAAATAAATAAACAAACAAACAAATAAAATAATGGCTCAGAAGTCACGCAGGGGCCATAAACTTCCTAACCTCCTCAATTGCTCCAATGGATAACATTACTACTGTAAAATGTAAGACTGATGTTTGACATATTTTTCAGACCCTGCATTCTAACAGATCCACTGGCCAGACCCATAAACTGGGACATCTGGTCTTGTGACCTCCCACCCAGGAACTGACTCCATGCAAGAGGACAGATTCAACTCCCTATGATTTCATCCCTAACTTAACCAATCAGGATTCCCCATTCCCTAGTCCATGCCTGAAAACTATCTTTTAAAAATCCTAGCTTCCAAATTTTCAGTGAGGCTGATGTAATAGTAAAACTCCAGTCTCCCATTTAATTGGCTCTATGTGTATTAAACAGTTTCTCCATAAAAAATTCCCCTGTCTTGATAAATTGGCTTCCTCTGGCAGAAGGCAAGTAGAACCCATTGGGGGTTACAGTTGTGGGTTATCAGAGATTGGTGTGGGGGATGAACCAGCAGGGCAGAATTTTTAGGGCAGTGAAAATATACTATATACTACCATAAAGATGGATACATGTCATTACACATTTGTCTAAACTCATAGAAAGTAAGAAAACAAGAGTAAACCCTACATGTAAACGATGAACTCTGGGTGATCTTAATGTGTCAATGTAGTGTGAGGGCTCAGAAAATGATACCCCAAAGTAAGGCTCTTTGGTATCCTGACTGGGGAACAGGAGGGAACCAGCGGATGCAAGCTGGTTTTCTCTGAGGACCCCTAATCTGCTTAAAGATGGATGTGGAAAGACCGTACCACAGGAAAAAGAGACTAAAGGTTAACAACCTCACCCAGAGCAGCTTTACCCATTCTTTGGAGGGCTGCTCCCCAAGGTATTTTAATCTACAAAACAAGACAACCTTTGTTCACTAGATTTCTTCCTCTCATCCTCCCAAAGCTCTCTGTCCTCACCTCCACTCCCTAGAAGTCCCAAGCCCCTCTTCCTTTCTGCAGCTACAGATACTATAAAAATTCCAATCATCTGGCCTGAGTCTTTTATTTTGTGAGACTCTTCTGTATACGCACATAATAAATCTGTATGCCTTTCTCCTATTAATCTGTCTGCTTTCAGTTTATCACAGATTCAACTACAGAAACTTCAGAGGGTGCAGTAAAAGTTTCCGTCACCCCTACAGTTTGTTCATCTATTGTAACAAATGTACTACTCCAGTGGGGGATGCTAATAATGGGAGAGGCTATGCATATGTTGGGGCAGAAGGTGTATGGAAAATCTCTGTGCTTTCCTCTTAATTTTGCCATGAACTAATCTTAATATATTAAGTCTTAAACAAACAACAGACAGCCAGGCTCAGTGGTGCATGCCTGTAGTTCCAGCTACTGAATATTGTAACCCCACTATTCAGACTACTGCTCAGAAAAAAAGATTCCTAGGCTGGGTGTGGTGGCTCACGCCTGTAATCCCACCACTTTGGGAGGCCACAGTGGGCAGATCACGAGGTCAGGATATCGAGACCATCCTGGCTAACACGGTGAAATCCCGTCTCTACTAAAAATACAAAAAATTAGCCAGGTGTGGTGGCAGGCGCCTGTAGTCCCAGTTACTCGGGAGGCTGAGGCAGGAGAATGGTGTGAACCCAGGAGGCAGAGCTTACAGTGAGCCGAGATCGCGCCACTGCACTCCAGCCTAGGGGACAGAGCGAGACTCCTTCTCGGAAAAAAAAAAGAAAAAAGGATTCCTTTCAAAATATTACTGCTCACTGAAAATGCACCTGGTCACCCAAGAGCTCTGATGGAGCTATACAAGGAGATTAATAATGTTTTCATGCCTACTAACACAACATCCATTATGTAGCCCCATGGATCAAGAAGTAATTTTGACTTTCAAGTCTCATTTTAAAAATACATTTTGGCTTTCCTTTCGGCAGAGCGCAGCGGCAAGATGGCTGTGCAAATTTCCAAGAAGAGGAAGTTTGTCACTGATGGCATCTTCAAAGCTGAACTGAATGAGTTTCTTACTTGGGAGCTGGCTGAAGAATGCTACTCTGGAGTTGAGGTGTGAGTTACACCAACCAGGACAGAAATCATTATCTTAGCCACCAGAACACAGAATGTTCTTGGAGAGAAGGGTCCACGGATTCCGGAACTGACTGCTGTAGTTCAGAAAAGGTTTGGCTTTCCAGAGGGCAGTGTAGAGCTTTATGCTGAAAAGGTGGCCACTAGAGGTCTGTGTGCCATTGCCCAGGCAGAGTCTCTGCATTACAAACTCCTAGGAGGGCTTGCTGTGAGGAGGGCGTGCTATGGTGTGCTGCAGTTCATCATGGAGAGTGGGGCCAAAGGCTGCGAGGTCGTGGTGTCTGGGAAACTCCGAGGACAGAGGGCTAAATCCATGAAGTTTGTGCATGGCCTGATGATCCACAGGGGAGACCCTGTTAACTACTACATTGATGCTGCTGTGCGCCATGTGTTGCTCAGACAGGGTGTGCTGGGCATCAAGGTGAAGATCATGCTGCCCTGGGACCCAACTGGTAAGACTGGCCCTAAGAAGCCCCTGCCTGACCAAGGGAGCATCCTGGAACCCAAAGATGAGATACTGCCCACCACTCCCATCTCAGAATAGAAGGGTGGGAAGCCAGAGCCACCTGCCGTGCCCCAGTCAGTCCCCACAGCATAACAGGGTCTCCTTGGCAGCTGTATTCTGGAATCTGGATGTTGCTCTGTAAAGACCTTTAATAAAATCTTGTACAAAAACAAAAAATAAAATAAAATAAAAATACAATTTGAGGCCGGGGGCGGTGGCTCACGCCTGTAATCCCAGCACTTTGGGAGGCCGAGATGGGTGGATCACGAGGTCAGGAGATTAAGACCATCATGGCTAACACAGTGAAACCCCATCTCCACTAAAAATACAAAAAAAAAAAATTAGCCGGGCATGGTGGTGGCCTCCTGTAGTTCCAGCTACTCAGAGGCTGAGGCAGGAGAATGGCCTGAACGTGGAGCTTGCGGTGAGCCAAGATCCCGCCACTGCACTCCAGCCTGGGTGTCAGAGCGAGACTCCGTCTCAGAAAAAAAAAAAAAAATTTGGAAAGACTATAGCTGCCATAGACAGTGATTCCTCTGATGGATCTGGACAAAGTAAATTGAGTAACTCCTGGAAAGGATTCACCATTCTAGATGCGATTAACAGCTTTTGTGATTCACGGGAGCAAGTCAAAATATTAACATTAACAGGAGTTTGGAAGAAGTTGATTCTAACTCTCATGGATGACTGAAAAGCTTGAGAATTCAGTGGAGTAAGTAACTGCAGATGTGGTGGAAACAGTAAGAGAACTCTAGTTCAGAAATGAAACCTGAAGATGTGACTGACTTGCTCTAATCTCATTATAAAAGCTGGATGGATGAGTTCTCTCTTATGGATGAGCAAAGAAAGTGATTTCTTGAAATGGAATTTACTCCTGGCAAGGATGCCATGAACAGTGTTGAAATGACAACAGAGGATTTAGAATATTACATAAACTTAATTGATAAAGCAGCAACAGGACTTGAGGGGACAGACTTCAATTTTGAAAAAAATGACTACTGTGCATAAAAAGGCATCAAACAGCAATGCATACTACAGATAAATCTTTCCTGAGAGTGTCGATTAATGCAGCATACTTTATTGTGCTCTTATTTTAACAAATTGCCACAGCTACCCCTAAACTTCAGCAACCAACCCTCTCATCATTCAGCAGCCATCAACACTGAGGCAAGATTCTTGATCAGTAAAAATATTATGACTTGCTGACAATCATTAGCATTTTGAGCAATATTTTTAAATTAAGGCATGTATATTGTATTTTAAGACATAATGCTATGATACACTTAGAAGATAATAGTGTAAACATAACTTTTATATGCACTGGGAAACCAAAAAATCCACACGACTCATTTTATTGCAATATTCGCTTTTTACCACAGTATCTCCAAGGTATACACGTGCAGTTTGCTTCTACTACAGTGGTTTTGCCATTTAGTATATAGTACAAATCTGCAACTATTTATTGTTTGGCAATGCTTTTTATTTTGCAACGAACCCTTCTGGCACCAGTAAGCTTTTAAAAAAAAGTGTTATCTTGAGTGAAAAACTGAAATTTTTTCATTTCTCAAAACCAGTTAATAATAAACATGTAACATGGAGACTACTGCAATCTCACTGACTAAATGTAAATCAAAAGACACCAATCAGCCAGGCACGGTGGCTCACACCTGTAATCCCAGCACTTTGGGTAGACAAAGTGGAAGAATCGCTTGAGCCCAGGAGTTCAAGACCAAAGCCTGGGTAACATAGTGAGACCCCTGTCTCTACAAAAAAAATAGAAAAATAATAGCCAGGTGTGATGGCACACGCCTGTAGTCCCAGCTACTCAGGAGGCGCAGGTGGGAGGATTAGTTTGGCCTGGGAAGTCAAGGCTGCAGTGAGCCAAAATCATGCTACTGCACTGTAGCCTGGGAGACAGAGTGAGACCCTGTTTCAGAAAAAAAAAAAAAAAAAAAAAAAAGACACAAATCTACTGATTGTGCATCAGAATCTACTTTTTAAATTACTGTACATGGAGACAACAGGTATAGCTACAGATAACATGTATTTACATATTACACTGAGAAGCACAATTTTTTCATTTAGATCAAATCACTAATCATCTAACTTAATTTCACTCATTTTCATTCTAGGTTATCTTATGCACATATAAAAAGTAAAGCAATAGTTGTTAGACTGTTAACAAAAGAACTACTTTGCAAAACGTTGAATGCTGTTAGCTTTGTATCAGTGATACTAGATGCTTCAAATGGAAAAACCAGTTAAATTAAATCTAGGAACAGGCTGAATTCTTTATCAAATTCATGGAGTCAAAGTAAAACTATTGGTGACTATTTCTTTATTTTATTTTTTTTAAGAGTCAGGGTCATGCTCTTTCACCCAGGCTGGAGTACAGTAGGGCAATCATAGCTGGCTGCAGCCTCAAACTCCTGGGCTCAAGCAATCCTCTAGCCTCGGCATCCTGGGCAGCTGGGCCTACAGGCATGAGGTGTCATGCCTGGCTAATTTTTAAAACACTGTTGTAGAGACAAGGTCTCTCACTTTGTTGCCCAGACTGGTCTCCATCTCCTGGCTTCAAGTGGTCCTCCGGCTTCAGCCTCCCAAAGTGCTGGGATTATAGTTGCAAGCCACTGTGCCCGGCTGGAAATTCATTCTTAAAGGTGAAACATCTGATGTTATCATGAGTGTTATTGTAAATTCAGTTTTTAAAAAGTTCAGCAGTGGCTCACATCTGTAATCCCAGCACTTTGAAGAGGCTGAGGTGGGTGGATCACCTGGGGTCCAGAATTTGGGACCAGCTTGACAACATGGTTAAACCCCGTCTCTACAAAAATTATCTGGGCATGGTGGCATGCGCCTCTAATCCCAGCTACTTGGGAGGCTGAGTAAGAGAATTGCTTGAACCTGGGAGTGAGAGAGGTTGCCGTGAGCCTGCACTCCAGTCTGGGAGGCACAGCAAGACTCTGTCTCAAAACACATAAAAATAGATTAAATAAATAAATAAATAAATAAATAAATAAATAAATAAACAAACAAATAGTTCACCACTGAAGATAAGATTATTTTTTACAGTGATAACACATTTTGGTGGAGCAGAGTGCTAAGGTAAGAAACAATGTTCTTATTAGAGTCTTTGAGAGGAATGTACACGCAATTAGTGGCGCGTACACAATTTATAACCATGCCCAAACTGTGACATTCTAATAATCTAAATAGAATCTGCTGTCAAATTGACACTTGGCTAAAAATCTGTATTTATACAGTAAGAGTAATATATAAAATTTTTGTGACAAGATTGCTATTGAGCACAAGCACTTCCCTATGGCAGCATAAGCTTTCCTTTTGGGCTGCCTATCACATAGATTTTAGAAATACTAGAGCCTTTTCAGAACTAACTTGTAAATCAACCTAAGTATCCTACAATGATGCTGAAATTTCTTATAAACTAGTTACCTAGATTTTGGTTGCATTTTGTTCAAATCAGTAGGAATTATTTAATCAAAGTACTGGACAAATAAAGAAACAAAAAGCTTAAGCTTTTAACAAAGTATTTTTGAAAATAAAGCTTAGGCCGGGCGCGCTGGCTCATGCCTGTAATCTCAGGACTTTGGGAGGCCGAGCTGGATGGATCACGAGGGTCAGGAGTTTGAGACCACCCTGGCTAACACGGTGAAACCCGGTCTCTATTAAAAATACAAGAAATTAGCAGGGCACAGTGGCAGGCACCTGTAGTCCCAACTACTCGGGAGGCTGAGGCAGGAGAATGGTGTGAACCTGGGAGGCGGAGCTTGCAGTGAGCCAAGATCACGCTACTGCACTCCAGCCTGGGTGACAGAGCAAGATTCCGTCTCAAAAAAAAAAAAAACAAAGCTTATAACTAGAAGATAAATTTACTAAAAGAAGAAACAATGAATTATGAGAGCACAAATAACGTACTGTCCGGAGCTGCGCGCCCCGGCCATAGCAAATAATAATTAATGATTAAACGCCCCAGCTCTATTCCTTTCCACCTTCTACCTCCTCCCTAGATTTGTTGTTTCTCTTTTGTATCAATACCTCATAAAAGATGGCGCTCTTCCTGTTTTTTCTTCACCTGTTTTTCCCCCGCTTGGCGAAAATTGTTACTTTGTAGCGCAGGCAGCATCCTGCGCCAGGGAAAATTACCAACTGACAGCTGTAGGCGCAACATGACCTCCGACCAGAGAAACCAATACCTACCTAGCCACACCCTCCGTGATGAGATCATCTCTGCCTCTGACCCAACCCCTTCCCCTCCAAGTGTATATAAGGCATTGCATTACCGCCATTAAACGAGACTTGATCAGAGCACTGTCTTGTCTCCATTTCTCGTGTCTCTTGTCCCCCAAATTCCCACTCCCTCCTCCAGGGCCTGCTTCGACGATCCCGCGGGCCGGGATACGTGGCGCCCGAACAGGGACCTGGAAACGAGGGACTCCGTGAGGAAGAGGACGCCAAAGGACGGTCGACCGCTAACCCAGACAAAAGGAGTAAAACTCTTCCGATCACTGCGGGAACCTGCCGCGTCTGAATCGAAGGTAAGTGGCGCGTCCGAAATGGGACAAGAATTAAGTCAGCATCAGATCTATGTAGGACAATTAAAAGAGGCTTTAAAGATACGAGGAGTAAAGGTTAAAGGTAATGATTTGTTTAAGTTTTTTGATTTTGTAAAAGACACTTGCCCTTGGTTCCCACAGGAAGGAACTATTGATATTAAAAGATGGCGTAGAGTAGGGGATTGTTTTCAGGACTATTATAATACTTTTGGGCCAGAAAAAATTCCTGTGACCGCCTTCTCTCATTGGAACCTCATTAGAGATTTAATAGATAAGAAGGAGGCCGATCCACAAGTCATGGCTGCGGTCGCTCAGACAGAGCATATTTTAAAGGTTAGCTCCCGCTCTAACCTCGCAAAGCCTCCGCAAGATACGGAGGAGGATCTCATTTCCCTCGAAAGTGATCATGAGGAAATTAAGTCTCCTTCAGTAACAGATAAAGAAATGCCACACGAAAACAAACCAAAAAAATACCCAATTTTACAGATGCTTCAAAAAGAGGAGGAAATTAATAAGCCTAATCAATCAGACGTAAATTGGGATGATTTAGAGGAAGAGGCAGCTAAATATCACAACCCTGATCTGCCTCCCTTTACTTCATACCCGCCCCCATATAATAAGACATATAATGAGGCTTCTGCGCCCATTGTTATGGCAGCAATAGATCCCAAAGAAGAATTAAAACAAAAAAATTGCTCAACTAGAAGAGCAAATTAAACTTGAAGAGTTACATCAATCATTGATAATTAGGCTCCAAAAGCTAAAAACAGGAAATGAAAAAATACCCAACTCAGACGCTATGGAGGGTTCCTTGCGCCCACCTCAGCGGCCTGGACAACATGTTCCAAGAGGGGGGTTGGTTGCTAGCCGACGTAGAGAAGACTCCTCCCCCAAAGACGTTTTTCCGGTCACTGAAACCATAGATGAACAGGGACAGGCTTGGAGACATCATACTGGGTTTGACTTTACTATTATAAAAGAGTTAAAGACTGCTGCCTCTCAGTATGGGGCTACTGCTCCATATACTCTTGCTATAGTAGAATCTGTAGCCGATAATTGGCTCACTCCTACAGACTGGAATACCTTAGTTAGGGCAGTTCTTTCTGGGGGAGACCACTTAATTTGGAAGTCAGAGTTCTTTGAAAATTGTAGAGATACAGCTAAAAGAAATCAACAGGCAGGAAACGGTTGGGATTTTGATATGTTAACTGGTTCAGGTAATTATGCAGACACCCAGACCCAAATGCAATATGATCCTGGATTGTTCTCACAAATCCAGGCTGCTGCTACAAAAGCCTGGAGAAAACTTACCGTTAAAGGAGATCCAGGGGCCTCACTCACAGCGGTTAAACAAGGACCCGATGAGCCATTTTCAGACTTTGTGCATAGACTTATGACCACGGCAGGTAGAATTTTTGGAAATGCAGAAACGGGTGTAGATTATGTTAAACAGTTAGCTTATGAAAACACTAACCCCGCCTGCCAAGCGGCAATCAGACCTTATCGAAAGAAAACAGATTTAACAGGATACATTCGCCTTTGTTCAGATATTGGGCCCTCATATCAACAAGGCCTAGCAATGGCTGCCACCTTTAGCGGCCAAACAGTAAGAGACTTCCTCATTAACAAAAGTAAAGATAAAGGAGGATGTTTTAGATGCGGTAAAAAGGGACACTTTGCAAAGGATTGCTATGAAAACCAAAATAAAAATCCAGAAGCAAAAATTCCAGGCCTTTGCCCAAGGTGTAAAAGAGGAAGGCACTGGGCAAACGAATGTAAATCTAAAACTGACAGTCAGGGAAATCCTTTATCTCCCAGGCAGGGAAACGGGATGAGGGGCCAGCCCCAGGCCCCGAAACAAGCATATGGGGCAGTCAGCTTTGTTCCAGCCAGCAACAGCAATCCATTTCAAAGCTTAGTAGAGCAACCCCAGGAAGTACAGGACTGGACCTCAGTTCCACCTCCCACACAGTACTAACACCTGAAATGGGACCACAAACCTTAAATACTGGAATATATGGACCCTTACCACCTAACACTTTTGGGCTACTTTTAGGAAGAAGTAGTGTCACCATGAGAGGCTTACAAGTCCTCCCTGGAGTTATCGATAATGATTATGAAGGGGAAATTAAAGTCATGGCCAGAGCTATTAACAACATTATTACTGTCCCTCAAGGAGTTAGAATAGCTCAGTTAATCCTACTACCTTTGGTTAAGACAGATAATAATATCCAACACTCTAATAGAAATATAAAAGGTTTCGGATCATCAGATATATATTGGGTGCAACCAATTACAAATCAAAAACCCTCTCTAACCTTATGGTTAGACGGGAAGGCATTCACTGGGCTAATAGACACAGGGGCCGATGTAACTATCATTAAACAGGAAGATTAGCCCTCTCATTGGCCTACCACAGAGACTTTAACTCACTTGAGAGGAATTGGGCAAAGCAGTAATCCTAAACAAAGTTCTAAATACCTAACATGGACAGATAAAGAAAGCAATTCAGGCCTCATTAAGCCATTTGTCATCCCTTACCTACCTGTTAACCTTTGGGGGCGAGATCTGCTCTCTCAAATGAAAATTATAATGTGTAGTCCAAATGATATAGTTACTGCACAAATGTTAACTCAAGGATACACCCCTGGTAAAGGTCTTGGAAAAGGAGAAAACGGTATTCCACAGCCTATACTGGTTTCAGGACAACTTGATAAAAAGGGGTTTGGAAATTTTTAGCTCAGGTCACTGACATACCTGCACCCCAAAGGTGCACTGACCCCATTACTTGGAAGTCAGATGAGCCCGTTTGGGTTGATCAGTGACCTTTACTCAATGATAAATTAAGTGCCGCCCAACAGTTAGTGCAGGAACAACTGGAAGCAGGACATATTGTAGAAAGTAATTCTCCTTGGAATACACCTATTTTTGTTATTAAAAAGAAGTCTGGTAAATGGAGACTCTTACAAGATTTAAGAGCAGTAAATATCACTATGGTCCTTATGGGTGCCTTACAACCAGGATTGCCTTCACCGGTTGCGATTCCTCAAAAATATTTTAAAATCATTATTGATCTTAAAGATTGCTTTTTTACAATTCCCCTTCACCCTGCTGACCAAAAAAGATTTGCCTTTAGTCTTCCATCTACAAATTTTAAGCAACCAATGAAGCGCTATCAATGGAAAGTCTTACCTCAGGGTATGGCCAATAGTCCTACCTTGTGTCAAAAATATGTAGCTGCTGCTATAGAGCCAGTCAGAAAAACATGGACACAAATGTATATTATACATTATATGGATGATATTTTAATAGCAGGAGAAATTGGCGAACAAGTCTTACAGTGTTTTGCCCAACTCAAACAAGAGTTAACAGCAGCCGGACTACAAATAGCCCCAGAAAAGGTACAATTACAAGATCCATACACCTATCTTGGTTTCCAAATTAATGGACCCAAAATCATTAATCAAAAGGCCGTTATACGTCGTGATCATTTAAAAACTTTAAATGATTTCCAAAAATTACTGGGAGACATAAATTGGCTTCGGCCGTATTTAAAGCTCACTACAGTAGAGTTAAAACCTCTTTTCGATATATTAAAAGGAGACTCTAATCCAAAATCTCCCAGGTCCATTACCAAAGAAGCATTAATAGCACTCCAACAGGTAGAGCATGCCGTTGCAACACAATTTGTTACCAGTATTGATTATTCTCAGCCATTAATATTCATTATTTTTAACACAACAATAACCCCTACTGGTTTATTCTGGCAGAACAATCCCATTATGTGGGTACACCTGCCCTCCTCCCCTAAAAAGGTTTTGTTGCCTTATTATGATGCCATAGCTGATCTAATTATCTTGGGAAGAGAAAACAGTAGAAAATACTTTGGAATAGAACCCTCTACCATTATACAGCCCTACACTCAATCACACATCCACTGGCTGTTACAAAATACGGAAGCCTGGCCAATTGCTTGCGCTTCTTACACTGGCACAATTGACAACCATTACCCACCTAACAAACTCATTCAATTTTGCAAACTTCATGCGTTTGTGTTTCCCCATATTACCAGTAAAGAACCTCTCAATGACGCATTACTAATTTTCACTGATGGATCTTCCACAGGGCTTGCCGCTTACACCTACAATGATGTAATCGTTAAGTTCCAGACCACTTATACATCAGCTCAGCTGGTCGAATTGCAAGCTATAATTGCAGCATTATCAGCTTTTCCTTGTCAGCCACTTAACATTTACACAGATAGCGCCTACCTGGCTCATTCAATACCCCTCTTAGAGACCGTGCCTCAAATTAAACATATTTCAGACACAGCTAACCTATTTTTACAATGTCAACAACTTATTCAAAAAAGGACTACTCCCTTTTTTCTTGGGCATATCAGAGCACATTCAGGATTACCGGGACCTTTAACACAAGGTAACGCAACAGCCGACACGGCAACAAAAACCATAGCCACAGTCACTACAGACAATTTGCAACAAGCACAAAAAGCACATGCCTTACATCATTTAAACGCCCAAACCTTAAGACTTATGTTTATTTTTATTTATTTATTTTTTTTTTTTTGAGACGGAGTCTCGCTCTGTTGCCCAGGCAGGAGTGCAGTGGCGCAATCTCGGCTCACTGCAAGCTCCGCCTCCCGGGTTCACGCCATTCTCCTGCCTCAGCCTCCCAAGTAGCTGGGACTACAGGCGCCTGCCACTGCGCCCGGCTAATTTTTTTCTATTTTTTAGTAGAGACGGGGTTTCACCGTGTTAGCCAGGATGGTCTCGATCTCCTGACCTTGTGATCCTCCCACCTCGGCCTCCCAAAGTGCTGGGATTACAGGCGTGAGCCACCACGCCCGGCCAAGACTTATGTTTAAACTTACTAGAGAACAAGCTCGACAAATAGTTAAACAATGCGCCAACTGCATAATGTATTTACCTGTTCCTCATCTGGGAGTTAACCCCCGAGGACTCATCCCCAACGAAATTTGGCAAATGGACGTTACTCACCACTCAAAATTCGGTCAATTAAAATATATCCATGTATACATAGACACCTATAGTGGGTTCATTATTGCAACTCTCCAAACAGGAGAGGCCACCAAACATGTCATAGCTCATTTATTACACTGCTTTGCTATCTTAGGAATACCCAAACAAATCAAAACAGATAATGGCCCTGGTTATATAGCCAAAGCCTTTTTACAATTCTGTAATACCCTACAAATTAAACATACCACAGGCATTCCCTACAATCCCCAAGGACAAGGTATAGTAGAAAGAGCCCATCTGTCATTAAAAACTGTTATCACAAAATTAAAAGGGGGGAGCTGGTACCCCGTGAAGGGTACCCCCAGAAACATACTCAATCATACCCTGTTTATCCTTAATTTTTTAAATTTGGACAGTCATGGAAAATCGGCTGCCGACCGTTTCTGGCATCCTGAATCTCAAAAACAGTTCGCAATGGTAAAATGGAAAGATCCACTTGATAATTCATGGCATGGCCCCGATCCAGTTTTAATTTGGGGAAGAGGCTCAGTATGCATCTTCTCACAAAAAAAAATGATGCAGCCAGATGGCTGCCTGAAAGATTAGTAAGACAAATAAATCATAACCATTGTCAGTCCAGGGAAGATAAATCTCCCTGAGAAGTTTCTTCCTTTTTGTTTTTCAGAAAATGAAGCCTAAAATGAGATTCCTTTGGAAAATAATCGCTCTATATAGCATAGTGACAGTCTATGCAAGTTTTGGTGACCCTCGTAAAGCAAGAGGATTACTACGAAAACAATACGGCCAGCCTTGTGACTGCAGAGGGGGACAAATATCTGAATCTCCGTCAGACAGAATCACCCAGGTGACTTGCTCGGGCAAGACAGCTTACCTAATGCCAAACCAGTTATGGAAATGTAAGTCTACCCCAAGAGACACCTCGCCTAGCGGGCCGCTCCTAGAATGCCCTTGTAGTTCTTTTCAATCTTCTATACATAGTTCCTGTTATACCTCCTATCAACAATGCAAATCAGGCAATAAGACATACTATACGGCCACGTTACTAAAAACACAAACTGGAGGTACCAATGACGTACAAGTATTAGGATCCACTAATAAACTTGTACAATCTCCTTGTAACGGCCAAAAAGGAAAGCCTGTTTGTTGGAGCACTACCGCTCCCATTCACATTTCTGATGGAGGCGGCCCATTAGATATTGCAAGAATTAAAACCGTCCAAAAAAAAAATTAGAAAAGATTCATAAAGCTCTATATCCTGAACTTCAATATCACCCCTTAGCCCTGCCTGAGCTTAGAGATAATTTTAGGCTCGATGCTCAAACTTTTGATATCCTCAATGCTACTTACAATTTACTTCAAATGTCCAATACAAGCCTAGCCCACGATTGTTGGCTTTGTCTTAAAATGGGCCCCCCTATTCCTCTAGCTATACCTAACCTTTTGTCGTCCTATGTCAATTACTCAAATGAATCCTTGGTAAATAATTCCTGTCCTATTATTTCTCCCCTCTTAGTTCAACCGATGACATTTTCTAATTCCTCTTGTCTCTTTTCACCGTCATATAATAACACGAAAGAAATTGATCTAGGCTATGTTGTGTTTGACAACTGTGCCTCCATAATCAATGCCACTAACCCTTTGTGTGCTGTAAATGGCTCGGTTTTCGTCTGTGGAAACAACATGGCATATACTTATCTACCTACAAATTGGGCAGGGCTTTGTGTTCTGGCCACTCTTCTCCCCGACACTGATATCATCCCTGGAGATGAACCTATCCCCATCCCTGCCATCGAACATTTTATTTATAGACCAAAACGAGCCATACAATTTATTCCCTTGTTGGCCGGACTAGGAATCACCACTGCTTTTACTACAGGAGCCACAGGCCTAGGAGTCTCACTAACCCAATATACCAAATTATCCAATCAATTAATTTCAGATGTACAGACTTTATCCAGTACTATACAAGATTTACAAGATCAAGTAGATTCATTAGCAGAAGTGGTTCTCCAAAATAGAAGAGGTCTAGATTTGCTAACGGCAGAACAGGGAGGGATCTGTTTGGCTTTACAGGAAAAGTGCTGTTTTTACGCCAACAAATCCGGAATCGTCAGAGATAAGATAAAAACGTTACAAGAAGAACTAGAAAAGCGCAGAAAAGGCCTGGCCGCCAATCCCTTGTGGACTGGACTCGATGGACTTCTCCCCTATCTCCTGCCATTCCTTGGTCCTTTACTTACTCTTCTACTCTTTCTCACTCTCGGGCCTATAATCCTTAATAAGCTTATGGCGTTTGTTAGACAACAAATCGAGGCCTTCCAGGCCAAGCCTATACAGGTCCATTATCATCGCCTTGAGATGACGGAAAATGGTGAGTCTTATTTACCTTAATAAGACCACCTCCCCTGTGTGCTGAACTGGACAGTCAATGACGGGTAAGAGGACACTATCCCCATCGGAGCCTAAGACAGGAGGGCCGCCCTTGCTGCTGCCTTATCCCATGACGGGCCTAGAAGATGGGGATGAGATGACCCAACCTAAGACAGGCGCAGTTCCCGAGGGGTCATTTCTTATCATAAAATAATAAAAAGGGGGACCTGTCCGGAGCTGCGCGCCCCGGCCATAGCAAATAATAATTAATGATTAAACGCCCGAGCTCTATTCCTTTCCACCTTCTACCTCCTCCCTAGATTTGTTGTTTCTCTTTTGTATCAATACCTCATAAAAGATGGCGCTCTTCCTGTTTTTTCTTCACCTGTTTTTCCCCCGCGCCGCGAAAATTGTTACTTTGTAGCGCAGGCACCATCCTGCGCCCGGGAAAATTACCAACTGACAGCGCAGGCGCAACATGACGTCCGACCAGAGAAACCAATACCTACCTAGCCACACCCTCCGCGATGAGATCATCTCCGCCTCTGGCCCAACCCCTTCCCCTCCAAGTGTATATAAGGCATTGCATTACCGCCATTAAACGAGACTTGATCAGAGCACTGTCTTGTCTCCATTTCTCGTGTCTCTTGTCCCCCAAATTCCCACTCCCTCCTCCAGGGCCTGCTTCGACGATCCCGCGGGCCAGGATAACGTACAAGATCTAATTTTGAAATTCTATAACTGCGTCTCTATCTCAACTTCAGAAAACAATCTTTGGAAGGAACTCCTAGTTATAACTGCATATACTTATATTCATACCCAAATAGAAGAAAATTAAAAAGGCCTATGATTTTGAAGCATGTGAATTTGGCAAAACGTTTACAATAATCCTAAATACAGATAATTTATCTGACAAGTTTTATCTTACAGAAATATCTGTCAAAGAAAACTAATCTAAATGGACACAAAAAGAGTACCTATTGGCTGGGCGTGGTGGCTCATGCCCGTAATCCGAGCACTTTGGGAGGCTGAGGTGGGCAGATCACGAGGTCAAGAGATCAAGACCATCCTGGCTAACACGGTGAAACCCCGTTTCTGCTAAAAATATAAAACATTAGCCAGGTGTGAGAATGGCGTGAACCCAGGAGGTGGAGTTTGCAGTGAGCCCAGATCATGCCTCTGTACTTTGGCCTGGGCGACAGAGTGAGACTCCGTCTCAAAAAAACAAAAAGGTACCTATTAAAATCTTTGGGTTTAAATATTTATAATTTAAACGCAAAAAAAATATTGTTTTGAGAATATCCTCCATTGGGCAACATTTGCCCTGAGTTTCTTTGGTATCCCAGTATCTATAGCAGAATAGTTTTCTCTATTAATCATAAAATGTAACTTCAAAAAAGATATCAGGCAATTAAAAACAATTAGCTAAAACCAAATTGCAAAATCTATATTCTTCAAAGAAAAAAAGTGACACTGTATTATAGACAGGAACAGAGAGAAAGTACATAAATATGTCTCAAGAACAATTATTTTCTTTATGTTCTTTTTGTAACATTCATACAATCATAATAAAAAGTGTTTTGCCTTGAAGTATACAAATGTTTTATATTTTGAAAAATTTTGAGAAGTTATAAAGAACTTTTCATAATTCTAACAACATAATATAATTTATATGTCAATAAATACACATTTCAAAAATGTATGTATATGATTTTAGTGCTTCTTTTACTCTCAGAAGTGTCCCAGTTTTGACAACAAATTATACAACCAAACTAATAATAGACAGGCCAAAACATCAGCACATTTAAAAAGGCCAGACTATTACTGGCCAAAAATAAAAAATGTCATGTTATCTCTTTGCTTTTTAAACTAAATTATTTGGCATCTAGTGTTCGAAAGTAGGGGAAAAAAATAAATTTAAAAAAAAAAAGGCCTACTTAAGTTTTCACAAAATTTCTAAATCTCTACTTTTATCTTTTCCAGGTCATCAATGATATAATTCATAATTTCACAATTAATCTGAAAACTATAAAGCTGCATTTTCCTTAAAATTTTTATTATAAATATATTTTGTTGTAGTAAGAACCACAAAAATTTACTTAAAAACAGTCATGTGTTTGATGGCTATCTGCCTTCCAAGATTGGGAAATCCCAAAAACAAAGATTCTCTCTCTGTTGGGGTTTTGAACTACTACGAATCATCAGGCTACAGAGCAGGATCTGAAACATGGAAGGCATTTAATAAACATTTATTGAATGAAATAATTTCTTCAATTAAGACAAAGAAAATTTAAGAGAACACGTGACAGCGACAGGGAAAGGAAGCAAGATTCAAAATGGTAATGAGACCATTTTGTGGTCATTCAAAATTCTAGGTAAGTTAACACAAGAGAACGTATGTTGAACCAATTCCTTAATTTCTAAAATAAAGTCAAATAAAATTTCACATGTTGGGTTTCATATATTCATCTATAACTGGTAAATAAATGCCTTCAATATCCCCTAAACTTACTAAGAAAAAAACCAAACCAATTATTTAAACACTATTCAGTGATTATCCATGAAGCTTTTAGAAATGGATTAACATTGTATATAGTAGAAAAAATATTTACTCCCTTTTAAAATTAGTTAAAACATATATAAAATATTTAAAGTGGCAACAAATCTATATCAGACAATTCAAATATGAAATGCACTAGTTAGAATGTAGAAAGACAAATACTACTTCAGATAAAATTTAAATGTAATTTGGTTACGCCTTCTCAGACATAAGTATCTTCTGCCATCATGTGGAAATTTCTGAAATTACATGTATATACACACAAAATTAATTTTATCAAGCTCCTAGAACTGACAAAGGAATTCAGCCAAGTTTCCAGATACTAGATTAATGTACACAAATCAGTAGCTCTTCAATACACCAATAGCAACCAAGCAGAGAATCAAATCAAGAACTCAACTCCTTTTACAACAGTTGCAAAAAAAAATAAAATACTTAGGAATATACCTAACCAAGGAGTTGAAAGACCTCTACAAGGAAAACTACAAAACACTGCTGAAAGAAATCACAGATCACACAAACAAATGGAAACACACATTCCATGCACATGGATGGGTAACATCAATATTTTGAAAATGACCATACTGCCAAAAGCAATCTACAAATTCAATGCAATCCCCATCAAAACATCAGCATCATTCTTCACAGAATTACAAAAAACAATTCTAAAATCCACATGAAACCAAAGAAGAGCCCACAAAGCCAAAGTAAACTAAGCAAAAAGAACAAATCTGGAGACATCACGCTACCTGATTTCAAACTATAAGACAATAGTCACCAAAACAGCATGACACTGGTATAAAAATAGGCACACAGACCAACGGAACAGAATAGGGAACCCAGAAATAAACCTAAATACTTACAGCCAACTGATCTTTGACAAAGCAAACAAAAAAGTAAAGTGGGGAAAGGACAACCTTTTCAACAAACGGTGCTAGAATAATTGGCTAGCCACATGTAAGAGAATGAAACTGGATCCTCATCTCTCGCATAATATAAAAATCAACTCAAGATGGATCAAGGATTTAAACCTAAGACCTGAAACTAGAAAAATTCTTGAAGATAACACTGGAAAAACCTTTCTAGACATTGGCTTCGGCAAGGATTTCATGACCAAGAACCCAAAACCAAATGCAGTAAGAACAAAGATAAATAGCTGGGACTGAATTAAACTATAGAGAAAAGGACAGTCAGCAGAGTAAACAGACAACACACAGAGTGGGAGAAAATCTTCCCAATCTGTACATCTGACAAAGGACTAATAATCAGAATCAACAATGAACTCAAACAAATCAGTAAGAAAAAACAAACGATCCCATCAAAAAGTGGGCAAAGAACGTAAGTAGAAAATTCTCTAAAGAAGAAATACAAAAGGCCAATGAACGTATGAAAAAACACTCAACATCACTAATGATCAAGGAAATGCAAATCAAAACCACAATGTGATACCGTCTTGCTCCTGCAGGAATGGCCATAATAAAAAATAAATAAAAAAATAATAGATGTTGGCGTGGATGTGGTGATCAGGGGACACTTCTACACTGCTAGTGGGAATGTAAACCAATACAGCCACTATGAAAAACAGTGTGGAGATTCCTTAAAGAACTAAAAGTCGAACTACCATTTGATCCAGCAATCCCACTACTGGGTACCTACCCAGAGGAAAAGATAATCTTTTTCATTATTTGAAGAAGATACTTGCACACGCATGTTTATAGCAGCACAATTCACAATTGCAAAATCGTGGAACCAACCCAAATGCCCATCAATCAATGAGTGGATAAAGAGTGTATACACACACACACACGCACACACAGTGGAACACTTCTCAGCCCTAAAAAGGAATGAATTAACAGCATTTGCAGTGACCTGGATGAGACTGGAGACTATCATTCCAAGTGACGTAACTCACGAATGGAAAACCAAATATTGTATGTTCTCACTGATATGTGGGAGCTAAGCTGTGAGGTTGCAAAGGCATAAGAATGATACAATGGACTTTGGGGAACTTGCAGGAAAGAGTGGGAGGGGGGTGAGGGATAAAAGACTACAAATATGGTGCAGTGTATACTGCTCGGGTGATGGGTGGACCAAAATGTGACAAATCACCACTAAAGAACTTACTCATGTAATCAAATACCACCTGTATATCAATAACTTATGGAAAAAGAAAAAAAAAGTATCAGACTAGGATATTAGTTTACCCTAACAGTCTCTAATATTTGAAAAGATTAATCCAGTTTTTAAACAAAGTAAATATTCTTAGAAGAATTTAAGAAGGGGCCGGGAGCAGTGGCTGATGCCTGTAATCCCAGCACTTTGGGAGGCGGAGGTGGGTGGATCACTTGAGGTCAGGAGTTCAAGACCAGCCTGGTCAACATGGTGAAACCCTCTTTCTACTAAAAATACAAAAATTAGCCAGATGTGGTGGTGTGCGCCTGTAATCCCAGCTACTCAGGAGACTGAGGTGGGACAATCGCTTGAACCCAGGAGGGAGAGTTTGCAGCAGTGAGCCAAGATCACGCCACTGCACTCCAGCCTGGGCGACAGAGTGAGACTCTGCCAAAAAAAAAAAAAGAATTTAAGAAGAAAATAATCCTGAAAAGTTGTTCCTTCTTCCTGAGAGAAGATAGTGGTGTTCATTTGTACCTTAAGGAAATTGCATGCAGATACTCCATTTCATTTTCTTTCTAAGACTCAGCAGTTATGACTCTTCTAGGTCTTTTCCACTTCAAGATCTTAAATTCCTTAAATACTCTCCTTTTCTCTCCCCTACTTTAGGCACTTAAAACACTACATTAAATGGGAAAAGAAAAGGAGTATTAAGCTACTTTAACTTGTCCTGAATAATTAGAAACTAGAGACGCTTGATACTAGTTTTATAAAGACAAAAAGCTTATTAATAGCCAAATAGCAAAAAAAAAAAAAAAAAGGTAAAAACTGAACCAGTTATGCATACGATCATATGCCTAACGGGTTGACAGTATTATCTACATAGAGACATGAATTAAAGCGCTTGGAATAAGCCTAATACCCTAAATTCTCATATATTCATAAAATACAATTTCAGAATTTAACACTTTGTTTAAATTATTAATCTTTATAAACACTACAATTCGGGTCAGGCGCAGTGGCTCACGCCTGTAATCCTAGCACTTTGGGAGGTCGAGGTAGGTGGATCACGAGGTCAGGAGCTTGAGACCAGCCTGGCCAATATAGTGAAACAGTGTCTCTACTAAAAATACAAAAAATTAGCCAGGCGTGGTGATATGTGCCTGTAATCCCAGCTACTCAGGAGGCTGAGGCAGGAGAATCACTTGAACTTGGGAGGCAGAGGTTGGAGTGAGCCGAGATAGTGCCACTGCACTTCAGCCCAGGCAATAGTGCAAGAATTCTCTCCCAAAAAAAAAAAAAAAAAAAAGACTACAGTTCACACATTTGATTGCTCAACTTTTTATCCAGCTGTGGTAATTAGCATATTTGGTCTTTGTCAAAAAATAATCACTCATTTTTCTTTTGGTGGGAAAAAGACTTACTGAACACCTATTATAACATACTACTCTCCCAGCAATTTTACAAAGATAAGTAGAACATTGTTTGTGTCCTCAATGAACTTACCATCAACTAGTGGCAAAAAGGGGTACATAAGTAACTATAATATAATGTAGATAACATTAAGTACAAAAATAGACTAATCCCAGCACTTTGGGAGGCCGAGGTGGGCGGATCACGAGTGCAGGAGATCAAGACCGTCCTGGCTAACACGGTGAAATCACGTCTCTACTAAAAACACAAAAACTTAGCCAGGCATGGTGGCAGGCGCCTGTAGTCTCAGTTACTCGGGAGGCTGAGGCAGGAGAATGGCGTGAACCCGGGAGGCGCAGCTGGCAGTGAGCTGAGATTGCACCACTGCCCTCTAGCCTGGGTGACACAGCAAGACTCTGTCTCAAAAAAAAAAAAAAAAAAAGTACCAAAACAGAAAAATACAATTTGAGGGAAATTAAAAGACATAGAGATTTCTTTCCATTTGAAGAATTAATCAGTTAAGAATTGACAGCACCATATGAAGGTTGTTTTGAAAGACACTTTAGGGTTTGGCCATGCAGAGAAAGACAGTAAAACATTTCAGCCAAATGAACAGCCAGAGTCAAAACAACTTGAAGCCACTTTCAGAGAGCAATGCTCAGTTAAATGACTAGAACACAGAATTCATGACAAAGAACATTTAGATAAAGGTAGGAAAAATACATTCGGGCCAGATTTTGCAGTTTTGAATGTCACGTTAAAGAGAGGTCAATGGGAAAACACTGATCGGTTTTGACAAGGGTAATAAAATGATCAAAGTTGTACTTTATAAGGTGACAGTTAAAAGAGACTAAAGGCAAGATTATTTATGAAATAACTGCAAACATCCAGAGGTACTGACCACTGGAATGGAGATAACAGGTCAGAGTTCTGATACTGTAAAGGAAAACAGAATCAACAGGATTTGGCAACTAACAGCATACAGAAGGTAAGAAAGAAGAAAGACTTAGTTAAGAATAATAAAATTACAAAATTTGTTTTCAGAGCACTCTTATCTGGAATTCTTGTCTCCTTCCTGTCAACCTACTTCCTACCCCACATTGACAGCAGGAGGAGGCAGACAAATGCCTAGGCAGATAGGGGCAGGTCCACAGTGAAACCTTAATTTCAAACCAAAGAGTTTAAAGCCTAAAAGTCAAGCTATGAGTCTCAGATAAATCTACAGGCCAGACTGAGAACCTCTCTTTCTGTCTGGTGCCCTTTCCTCCGATTGATCCTTACCCTTCACCTATTTTACATATACCCACCCTTCCCTAATTGGCTTTTATACTGTCAGGCCTACCTTTGAGTGGTGCCTTTGTTTTAGCCTTTTTTGCATACTGACAAACCAATCAGCATACACTCCCCCATTCTGAGCCCATAAAAGCCCCAGACTCAGCCATATTTTGGAAATGCCCATCTCCAGGTGTGGGGGACTACCCACCTTCAGGTGGGGGACCACTCACTTTTAGTCCCCTCTCTGCTGAGACCTGTTCTGTTGTTCAACAAAACTCTTCTCTGCTCTTCTCACCCTTTGGTTGTCAGTGTAACCTCATTCTTCCTGGACACAGGACAAGAACTAAGGAACCACCGAACACAGGTAGGAAAAAGGCTGTAACACTGTGGCCTTCTGCCGGCACTGGGCAGCCACCCCATGCACTGGGAAGCAGCGGCAGGGTCGGGCCAGCCCCGGAGGCACTGGCAGAGCAGGGCAGTGGGACTGAATGAGCTGTAACACAGGCAGGCTGGGGAACACTTGGTCCAGACACAGGCTGAGTGTGGATCCTGTGGCAAGCACATGATCTGGGGCAGAGTGCAAGCCAGGAGTGGTCCAATGGGCCTAGTGGGTAGGCGCCTCCTGCAGCGAGCCTGGGCACAAGCGAGGACCAGATGCAGGTGTCGCTGGCCACAGAGGTCTCCAGCTGGCAAAGCAGCATGAAAAAAATACCGTGTCAACATTAAAGCTAAAATATCTAACATTTATTGAGCACTTACTATGTGTAAGGCACTGGGCAACTATTATGCATATACTATCTTATTTAATCCTTAACCTTAGAGGTAAGTACTGCTGCTATGCCCATTTTACTGATGAGGAAACCAAGGCTTAGAATGGTTAATCAAATTACCCAAGGTCACAGAGTAAGTGGCTAGATGTTAACCAGTGTCAGATAATTATTAAAAGTGTTAGTCATATTAAATTTAAAATGTAATCTCTCACATGGGTATACATATTTTTAAAATAAACTCAAAGATAAAATGATCTTCAAAAGCCAATGAGGGCTGGGCAGTGGTGGCTCATGCCCATAATCCTAGTACTTTGGGAGGCCAAGACAGGTGGATCACCTGAGGTGAGGAGTTCGAAACCAGCCTGGTCAACATTGTGAAACCCTATCTCTACTAAAAACACATAAAAAATTAGCCGGGTGTGGTGGCAGGCACCTGTAATCCCATCTACTCGGGAGGCTGAGGCAGGAGAATTGCTTAAACCTGGGAGGCGGATGTTGCAGTGAGCTGAGATTGCACCACTGCACTCCAGCCTGGGTAACAAAGAAAGACTCCGTTTAAAAAAAAAAAAAAAAAAGCCAGTGGGGCTTGGCACAGTGGCTCACACCTGTGATCCTGCACTTTGGGAGGCCAAGGCAGGTGGATCACTTGAGGTCAGGAGTTCGAGACTAGCCTGGCCAACACGGTGAAACCTACTAAAAACACAAAATTAGCTGGGTGTGGTGCCACTTGCCTGTAATCCCAGCTACTCGGGAAGCTGAGGCAGGAGAATTGCTCGGACACAGGAGACAGAGGTGAGCCAAGATGGCGCCACTGTACTCCAGCCTGGGCAACAAAACAAAACTCCATCTATTAAAAAAAAAAAAAAAAGCAAATGGAATGAGGGTATATGAAGGAATGGCAAGTGACATGGTAGATATATTGAATAGATAATCATAAATTCAATAGCTAAGAAAAAGATACTCTTTCCCTCTTGTACTTACACTCCAAATCATTGTCACACTGCCAAAAGACCAGCATTCACAACAATTATTCTTTAAGACACAATGGGTCTCACTCTCTCAAATATTGATATGTGGCAGGCTCATAAAGTCCTTAAAAATTCTGACTGTATTAATATCTATAACCCCTAAAAAAGAGTAGACATTGAATAACTGAGTAAACAACTGAACTCAGTTGGGCTGCTTCTGTCTAGTCCTCTCCGACATAGCGTGAAAACCCTCACACAGTTCAAGGCCTACATTTTGAATAATTTCTCCATGTCCTTGACTTGAACTTCATCCTGAAATCTCTGCTCCTGACCTGTTGTATCCTTTCTAGTTTTGAACTTAATAATGTCCTGTGCATTATCCTTGACTCTCAACTTGTTAAAGTCATGGACAAATATAGCTGGCCTGATTTATATTACAAGTGTTTCTCCTAGTTCCTAGAAAATTTCCAAGAGTTCCCTAACCCACAGACTCCCTTCTCAGTTATCAGGGAAAGGATTCAATTTCCACGGGCTCTAACAGAACCATGTTAGATCATGAAAGCGTTCTCCTTTGACTGACAATCTAAATCTAGTAGGCTATGCAGAGGATGTGACAGATGTAGACAAGTTCCCAATGTTCTCAGCTTCAGTTTGTATATACTTTCCCAAAGAAAGAATGTAATAAATAGTAGTGAGGCTCCCAGACAGCCCTGAAAAACAAACCACCACCACCAACAACAAAAAACCCTATATTTAAAGAAAACGTGCAGTTAAATATTACACAATAGGAATCACATTCTATTTTATATTTTCAGTATAAATCTACCATTTTATATTAAAGACTAGATCACTGTTTATGGCTAATTCAAGCATTCAAACTAAGAAGATGAATTATCATTACTATCTTCCAAGTATTAAGCAGAGCAATAAATTGCTGGGTATTAAACTATAGTAAGAAGTGAACAAACATTATATTTAAATGCACAATATACATCTACTTCTATAACTACAGACTAAGCTAAAGCAAAATAATTTCAGATTCCAGTTATGCTTTTAAAAGCGAAAAAAAATACTGAATAACTTTTTAAACTTTGCAAAACTTCACACTACCTGTTACTATTTAAGAAAATACAGTTTAAAAATGTACTGTAGTTCAATCTTACACAAACTCTTGCCACCACCTTAATTTAGGCTGTAAATATTTTGATAGCATTTTGTTAAAAAGAGTGGAACTAAAATAAAATAATATGGCAGGTCTTACTTTTTGAATGTACCAAATCTGAATTCTTCACATGAAACATAAATTTTCTTTTCAGATACATGCATCAAGATTTCTAGACATACCCTATTTAAAACAAATTTGATTTATGCAAATACAGGTTTACACAAAGAAACAAATTACAGGTTGATAATTCACTTTTCAAAAGGATTCACAAAAGAACTCTTTTAATTAGTAAGTTTGCCAATATACCTAAAAGTTATATTAAAAAAAAAAAAAAAAAAAACCGTTTATAAACAACTCTTCAGAAATACACTCAAGGGTATTAATTACAGTTAGTCATAAGAGCATCAAGCTTCAGAAACTCCTATCAGTCTTTGTCTCAATAGCTGGACAAATATGGCAGGTGAAACCAAATACATTAACTGAAAATGGCATAGAAATGCATATTTAAGATAGTCTCTGATAAATACATTTATATCTACCTAACAATCGTGAATCTACCAAATTCTTCCTTAAAAATATACACAGGGACTAGGCCAGGCAAGGTGGCTCACGCCTGTAATCCCAGCACTTTGGGAGGCCGAGGTGGGCGGATCATGAGGTCAGGAGATCGAGATCATCCTGGGTAACATGGTGAAACCCCATCTCTACTAAAAATACAAAAAATTAGCCGGGCGGGGTGGCGGGTGCCTGTAGTCCCAGCTACTCGGGAGGCTGAGGCAGGAGAATGTTATGAACCCAGGAGGCGGAGCTTGCTGTGAGCCGAGATTGAGCCACTGCACTCCAGTCTGAGCCACAGAGACTCCATCTCAAAAAAAATATACACACACACACACACATATATATATATATATACACACACACATACACACACACACATACAGGGACTAGCAAATAATGCAGTCAATATGACTAAAGGTGACCCCAGGAAACCAATGGGCTAAAAGTTACTTTCTCTTCTTTGTACAGGCCATAAGTACAAAAAGAAAAATCCAGAGATCCCCATTAGTGTTGCAGGTATTTTTTTTTTTTTTTTTTTT